>NW_018217966.1:0-12902 GCF_001263595.1 Phalaenopsis equestris | reverse complement strand
CGATTGCCTTCTTGAGGTATTTAAATGCTTCATGACACCCGTTATTCCGTTCTCACGACTTGTTCTTCTTGAGTAGGCTCATCAACGAAGTAGCTCTTCTAGAATATCTCTTTATGAATTGTCGATAGTAGTTTATAAGCCCTAGGAAAGATCTTAGATCATGTACCTTGGTAGGATGCTCCCAATATTAGATGGCCATGATCTTATTTTGTTTCATTATAATCTTTTCATCCTTTCTTTTATGCCCTAAGAATATCACTTCTTGTTTGACAAATGAGCATTTTTATTTTTTGATGTTTAGCTTATTTCCTCTAAGTACTTTGAATAATTCTCTGAGGTGTCTCTAGTGATCATGAAGTGTGCTACTATACACCACTATGTCATCTAAGTAGACAACAACATACTGATCCAAGTATGGTTGAAATAGTTTGTATATCAAGGTTCACAATGTAGCAGGAGCATTGGTTAGCCAAAAAGTCATAACGATAGATTCAAATAACTCATAACTGGTCACACAAGTGGTCTTCAGTTCATCTCCTTCTGTTGTCCTCACTTGGTAGTAACCTGATTGGAGATCCAATTCTTAGAAGTACCTTGCACTCCCCAATTGATCAAAAAGATCGGTGATGAGGGGAATTGGGCATTTGTTCTTCAAAGTAATTTTGTTTAAATCTCGGTAGTCTATGCACCTACGTAGGGAACCATCTTTCTTTTTCTGAAATAAAACTGGGGCATCATATGGGGCTTTAGATGGTTGGATGTGACTTGCCTCCAACAACTCTTTTAATTTTTTTATGTAGCTCTGCCAACTCTTGAGGTGCCACACGGTAAGCTCCCATTGTTGGTGGCTTAGTTCTTGACTCCAGCTCAATATGGTGATCAATCTCCCTAATTTGTGGTAGTTCTTTTGGTAATTTTGGTGGTAAAACATCTTTAAACTCTTCCAGTACTACCACCACTTCCCTTGGTCAACCAAAAATGAGGTCAACAGGGCCATGAAGAACAACCAAGTATCTCTCCTCCTCTCGTCGGATGCCCTTCTTGAATTGAATGATAGATAGTATCTTGGCTTCTTTTTTCCTAGTCCTTGTTGTCGGTACTAGGCAAGTTTGGTTGCCCTCCATGATGCACATGCTATTGGAAAATGGTATTGAGAACGCTCTCACTTGATCCAAGAACTCCAGGCCAAGGATCACCATAAAATCTTCCATTGGAATGATGGACAAATTCAATGTCTTTGACGAATCTCCGACACAGGTCTTCACTCCTTTGGCCACTCCATGGATTGGCCTAGCCGCTGAGTTGACTGATTTGATGGAGCCCCCTCCTCCAGTTACATGTAGATCCATCCTCTTTTATTCTTCAATAGAGATGAAGTTGTGAGAAGGTCCCGTATCTATCATTACTGTACTAGATGTCCCACCTATAATCACCTCCACAAAGAGAAGTCCTTTTGACGAGGTTTTTGTAGAGGAGTGCACCACATTGAGTAGTTGCATTATTCCCACTTATGATGTCATTATGCTTTCTTCTTCCTCTTGATGGCTTGCAAGGAGAGAGTTCAAAGCCTTCTTCTGAGGGCAATCCCTTGCCCAATGAGGTCCTCCACAAAGAAAACAGTTGTAGTGTGGTTTGGTTTTGTTGTTATTGTTAGACTTCCCGTTGTCTTTTGCCTTACATGGGGTTGATTTGTGAAGAGTCTCTTCCTTGTATTGATCTTACACTCCTTACTTTTGACATAGTTATTCTTCTTTTCCCTTAGCTTTGTAGACTCCTTTGTATAGTCAGCCAAGCTTTTTGCGATGGTGATGGTAGTAACAAGATCTTGTGCTTCACACCTCCTAAGCTCAGTCTTCACCCACTGTTGGCGTCCATCCATGAAGTTGAGTAGAACATATTGTCAAATATGTTTCGAATTTTAAGGACCAAGCTAGTAAAGTCCTTAAAATATTCCCGAATCAATTATGTTTTCTTGAGTCTTCGTAATCGAACTCTAGCCTCATCCTTCGCACTCTTGGGGTAGAATTGCCTCTAGCTCCCTTTTGAAGTCGTCAAAGGTGGATATGGTGCACATACCTTTCTCGATGTCTCCACACATTCTTCTCCATCAAAGCATAGTGATGTATGGGAGATAAAAGGTTGCAAATTGTATGCTTTCCCCTTCATTCGTAATCCCCATCGCTCCAAAGTATTGGTCGGGTCCCCATAGAAAGTTGTCTACTTATTTGGGGTTGCAATGTCCCCCAAAACTCTATGGTTTTGGTGCTTTGATGTGTTTTGCTTTGAAAGTATGATTGCTGGTGGATATTGCTGGTGGATATTGCTAGTGTTGTCTTGCATAGTGAAGTGTTTCCACACATCTCCTCTAAGCTAGCACGTACGACGTTCATCTCGTCTTCATGGGCTCTTCGTACCACCCGGAGCTCCCCCATGAAGTCCTCCCGTATCTTAGCCATTTGGTCTCTTAAGGAATCCTCTAATTAAATTATCATGCATCTGAATTGACCTCCTTCTTGAGTCCATCAACCTTTTGGCTAAGATCCACTATCTGATCCTCCACACCATTCACTGCCTCTTCCACCTGAGCAAGGCGTGAATCAAATTCGTGCATGATGTCCTTGGACCTTCCAATTGGTTTGGATGTAGCTAAATCTTGTTGATTTTGATGACCTCGCTCTTGTTAAGATGATTCCACATTAGTGACTTCAAACTCCATTATGTACTCTCTTATGCTCTTTGTCATATCTTCAAAATAAGACTCTAATACTAACTATCATGGACTAACTTATTTCAAGTCACCCATGCGGCATTAGTATTCTTCCTTTGCACTAAATCAGCCTAACTCTCATAATTATTGGACTTGTAAGCACAAAATAATCTTGGAAAAAGAATAGATAAAAGTATTGGAGAAAGAAACACTTTACTAAGATCAAGTGGTTACAACAAATGAATGCTTGAAAACCTTAGATGGAGAGATTCCTATTTATAGTCCCCTCCAAGTCTAAGGGAATTTTCAAGATTACATTAGAATATTCTAGTTTCTAGAAAGTTCCACACCATTCTCTTACATACATACATAGCACTAGATCTTTCTAGGTTATTCTTGGGTTATCCTCTGAGCTTCCTTCTAATATATTTTAGAATGCGGTGAAGTCATCTAGGGTTACTTGGATTACTCTCATCCATCTGATCATTTTTAGAATATTTCATCTTATGGTTGTCTTGCCAATTTCTTTTAACTTGGAGGAGTGTGACATACAACCCTTTAAAAAAAGTTTTTTTTACAAGTCGCGTTAGTGGCAAACTTTGTCGATGACTGGATGACTTTGCCACATCAGAGCAAAGTTGTCATTGACTTGACAATTTTTTAGATTCTCAAAAAATCTCAAAAATTTTTTTATATGTCAATTTTAAAAAATCCTATTTTGAAATTTTCGCCTTAAAATCATAGAAGCATGTTAACATTTCATAGTCCTTCCATAAGATGTACTGTTCGTCTTCACTATGCATGGTAAGAAGCGAATCATATGTACTGTTGAGGAGGATTTAAATGAAGCATAATTAATTTCATTACATCTGCATGTTATCTAATAAAATAATTGATACGCCGCCAACAAATTTTCATCATCCATCACGAATCTTGAGGCAACCTTTTGAGCAAGAAAAATTCAAATCTTGATAAAAAAGTCATCTGGAGCTTTGATTTCAGTAAATTTATAATCAAACTAACCGACTCAATGAGAAGGACCCAATGATATCAAGGTTAGTCTAATACAAGTCAAATAAAGCCCAAATCAAGCAATTGAATCATTCTTGGAAGATTTCCAGACACATTTGAAAAATCAAACAAATGTCGAATCAGTAATTTTATAGTCGAATCGAGCGTCTCGAATCGAGCGTCTCGATTCGAGCGTCTCGACAAAATGAATCCAGCGAGCCCAAGATTGCTCAATTCTGACATCGTTAAGGCACTCAATTGTCCATCAAACGCCATTCGATCGAGGGAAGTTCTCCAGACCGTCAGATCAAAATGGTTCATATTCTTGCATTAATTGCACCAAAAACACTATAAATCGAGCCCCACCGCTCACATGAAGGGAGGAGGCTAAAGAGAGAACTTGAAGCTTTGAGAAGGAGCTTAAGTCCAACATCATCCCTGCCATCGTCGATCGTCGGCGACCCCTGCCCACTGTAGCAACTCCGCCCCCCCCGGACCCCCGCCGCCCACCATCGACCGTCATCGACTATCGTCGACCACCGCTGACCTTTGTCGACCACCGTCGACCTTCATCAATTGTCGCCGACTACCGTCGATCACCGTCGACCTCCGTCGACCATCGCTGACTAGTCGCCGTCAGTCGACATTGTACTTTGGAAAATCTAGTAACCCTTTCCCAACTTTGTAACATTTTCCCACACTGTGAGACAAGGGGTCTCTGTAATCATCAACTTACAGTGGATTTTTATAATTAGGCCAAACCCCATGGTTTTTTTTTTCTTTACGGGCTTTCCATGTAAAAATTCCTGGTGTCATGATTCCTTTTCATCTGAGTGTGTGTTGAATCCTAGTGCAATGCCAAGAAGATAATCCATTACTCTACCGCTACGAATTTTCTAGCACACATTAGTTTGGTGTCATCTATGGAAAAATTTCAATCCCACAACTGAAGTACTTACGTGGTTTACTACATAGCCACCAAACCCAATATTTGTGAAAACGAAGCATCCTGCTCCTACACCCATCGCTCCAGGGAGCTGTCACGAAGCCAAGGGCGACAGGCGGCATGCTTCTTCATCTTCCCACCCTAGAAGACGTTATCCTGCCAACGAAGGCTTTCGGGTCCTTCTATAGAAGATCGAATGCGCAAAATGGAGGAGTCTCAACTAGAGATCCTACAGCTACTACGCGGGGCTCAACAGCCGTACGCCATTGGATGAAATTTGTTTACCATTAACTCCATGACCTACAAGAAACATACTGCTCGAAGGAACTTGTATCGGCCCGCCTCCTTAAGAATGAACACTTCCCCTGTCAGGTCGTGATGCTAAACTCCTAGATACTGCAAGTTTCACTCATCCATCCTGTGCAGCTCACCCGACATCGCGACATCTTCCTGTTATTCCAGATGATGTCATTCATAACGAACTACGATGCCTCATTCAGGAAGAGTTCCCCTTAGAGAAAAATGATTGCTTCTACACTCACTGTAACATACATGAATCCTCTCCCTTAGCTAATTCAGTCTTCCAACACCCCATCCCAACAGGCTTCAAGCTTTTGAACATCGATACATATGAAAAGATAAGTATATTGATCATTATTGAACCATCATTGAACCATCATGCACGTTCAACGTGCCTCTGATGCTCTTCTGTGCCAAGTATTCCCGACTAATCTTAAAGGACAAGCTTGAACATGGTTCTACTCTTTGTTGAGGGACTCTTTGTCAAGGGGCACTGTAAACACCTTTAATGAGCTTGCCAGACTGTTCACAGAGCAGTTCATCGCAAATCAAAGGATCATCAAGGATTCATCCCATCTCTCGGTAGTTCACCAAAGTGAAGGAGAGTCACTGAAGGACTACTTCCGCAAATTCTCTACTGAAGCCCGTCAGATTCCGGGAGTAGATTCAGAGTTACTAAGAGGAGTCTTCCTTGGGGGGCTCCGCTCAGGACCCTTTTACTCATCATTGATGTGGGAAACAGTTCACTCTTATGTTGACCTTGTTCACCGTATTGAGGCACAAATCTCTGGATGAGGCCATCATTGCTCATAAGGAATAATTTGAGCGATTGGGAGGCAAGCACAAGAATAATGCTAGGGATACAAATCAAATCTCACAACAAAAAAA
This sequence comes from Phalaenopsis equestris, assembly GCF_001263595.1. Classification (NCBI taxonomy): domain Eukaryota; kingdom Viridiplantae; phylum Streptophyta; class Magnoliopsida; order Asparagales; family Orchidaceae; genus Phalaenopsis; species Phalaenopsis equestris. The sequence goes on along the minus strand of NW_018217966.1, from coordinate 7,050 downwards.
GTTTAGACCACAGGGAAATTATGAGCAACAATCAAAAAAGTAATACACGCCACTCAGCACGTCACATGTTAACATCTTAATGGCAATCAATGATCAAGAGACTCTCAAGTGGTCGAAGCCGTTAAGAAATACAAATGGTGGAGATCAGTCTCAATATTTTCATTTCCACCAAGCAAAAGGACATTCAAATGAAAGATGTTTTCAGCTAAAGGAAGAAATTGAACGTCTAATATGCCAAGGTCACCTGGGTCATTACTTACAAGAGCAATGGGAGGGGAACCATAAGAGAATCGTTGGAGTTTTCGAATGAAAAGTATAACCCCAACTCATCTTATCTGAGTAAAAGAATGACTTATAAACTCTTAATTTTATTTTAGCAAAATTTTCATGTTGTTTTAAAATGTCATTTCAATGAAATTTTCTTATTTTCTCATGAAAGATTTTTGTGTAGAAAGTCCCCTTGAGGATCAGAAACTACCATGCCCCTAAAAGTCAAGCCCAAGATGCAAGACTCAACGAAAAGATACGATACTCCTAAAAGTCAAGCTTAAGCGACAAGGCTCAATGAGAAGCTACCATGCTTCTGGAAAACGAGCCCAAGAGGCAAGTCTCGATGAGAAACTAGTAATGGACAGGGTCCTTGTTGACCTCATTTTTGGTTGAGGTCTAGTTTTTCCTCTTTAGTAGCCTAGGGTCTAGCCATAGGACTTTTTTGTTGATTATCCCTAGAGGACTAGAAAAAGAACCCTCACCAATAGAAATTCTAAACTCTTCTTTTCTCAACTTGAAGTTCCACATATTGGTCCTAACCTCTAGTACTTAGTAGGTGAGGTCAATATGGAGGAGCTCAAGGGGAGTGCCCATAGGATGGTCAGACCTTATGACTAACCTTGGGTGATCTGGTTTTGGTTGGGCTAATTTGCACACACCACACTCTGTCACTTACCCCAAACCCTAGGACCTCTTAGTTTCGTCTCCTCACCCCTTTTGGAAAGCTCATGTGGATGATCCTATACCCTTAGTCTTTGGCTAAGAGGGTTAGAGCCAACCTATTGAGCATCCAAAATGAGTCCTCACATGACTTCTATTAGTTTGGTATGGCTTCATGGTTTATTGGCCCATTTTGGCCCGAAACCACCAAATTACCAAAATACCCCAACAACCCTAATTTTTGCCAAAATTTTCAAAATTACCCCAAATACCCAAATTTGTTCAAAAATCATTTCAAAACACTCACCACTACCTAAATTGACCAAAATTCACCAAAATCACCAAATTTTCAAAATACCTAAAAAATTACCAAAATTACCAAAATACCCCTCATGACCTAAAAATTTCCAAAAATTCCAATAATCGCAAATATTCCCAATTTCAATTTTTGATCATCAATTTGACCATATTTGACCAATTTTACCCAATTTGACCAAAAATTTCAATTTACCCTTAAAAGCCCAAATGTCCCCAAATTAACTCTAATTTTGGCTCAATTGACCCCAATCTTGCCCAATTTCAATTTCAAACCAATATTCAGCATCCCCAATCCTAATCTAAACAAAATTTAAACCCAATTTGATCCAATTGCAAGCCCAATTTCATTCAAATAAAAAAGGGCCAATTTTGACTATATGCCTAAATCCACCAAATTAGCCTACCAATTCAACTCAAAATCACTTGAAATCTTGCCAAATCCCTCATGACATATTACTACACCAAACTCAACATTCAATTAGCCCAAATTCAATTTCCTTTTTAAAAGCCCAAAGCCCACTATACTTAATTCCGAAAGCCCAAGTCTAAAGCCCACATGCAATTGTTTCCCTTCATCATCCATTTGGTTAAAATCATTCCTAAAGTTCTAAATCCAAAATCAAATCATTCAAAATCAAGAATCGTGCCAAACTCCATCAAAATATTTCATAATTTCAAAAATCCCTCCTCATGAAAGTTGACCAAGCCAAGGACAAGCCATGGAGCCACTCCCAAGCAATAGAGAAGCCATGAGAGTCATGCCACATCCTCAAGCTATTATTGGAAAGAGGCTAAACCACTTTCAAATATCCTTAATATTCTAATAACCCTCCCATGAATCACTCTAACCCATGTTTAGCCAAATCTCCTTGGACAGAGACTTCACCATGCTAATTAAGTTGAACCTCCTGATTTTCCCCAGGACCCAAACCAGCCTTGAGCAGTGAACCCAACCCCAAAAAATGATTTGTCCCAAATTGACCCAAAATAGCCCTTTTCCCATACTATTTCAATCCATACCTTTACACATGGCCAACCCCAATTGACTTCAACAAGACCAAGCCTTGACCTCTCTGAGTCAGATGGTGACCCCTCTCTGGCTGGTCAGCCAGCTTGGTGGCCGGAAAACCCAAAATCAAAAGCTCCATTATGATCAAAACTCAAAATTAAACCCATCCAAGTTGGCTCATCCCAATTGGATTTTTGCAAATTGTTGGCATCCACATAAGCAACTTAGGACACCCACCAATTGCCCCTGGTGGCCTCTCCTTCCCCATCTATTTAAACCCCCTTCCTCCATGAACAAAGGGCGAGAGCTTGAAATTCCTTGGGGAGACTCTAACAAATTACTTCCAGAGCCACTTTAAGACCTCTTGAACTTAACCCAACCCTCCTTAGCCACTCAAATCCACTTCCCGAGCTCAATTTTGGAGCTCAATTCCTAGGCTGAAGTAGGACACCTCTCAAACCTCCACCAAATCCAAATTAATTGCACCCACACCATCGTCAAAGTAAGAGAGGAAGATCCCCCATAAAAGCCCCATCACTAGAGCACCCTAAGGTGGACTTTGATTGGACCCCTAACCTGGGCTGAAGTAGGACACCCCCCAAACCCCCCCCAAATCCAAATTAATTGCACCCACACCATCGTCAAAGTAAGAGAGGAAGATCCCCCACAAAAGCCCCATCACTAGAGCATCCTAAGGTGGACTTTGATTGGACCCCTAATTCGGCCTTGGTCGAATTCATATCTAGCTGATTCACCTCGGCTTAAGGCTCCATCCCTAAGCTCTTGGGTCCTCCACGAAGCTTCCACAAGCATCCAATTTCCAATCGAGGCATCCCCTCTTGGACCAAGGTATTGAAAGTTAACCCTAAACCAAACTTCATTTGATTCTCCATATGTATAGAATTGAGTTAAGGGTCAATTAACCGTATGGATATGTTCTCCTAGTCAAGACGAGTCTATAGGAACAAGCCTCACTTGATTTGGTTGGTATCGAGTGAGATATGAAGCCTAGAAAACAGACAGTTTGATGGACGATTTGTGGGCTTGATTCGTTGGGGACGATGACCACGCGTCGTTTGATCTTCAGTGTATCGCTTGGATGGTCCTAATCGCACCAAACAAAGCTACAGTTCAAAATGAAGGAGCTAATGCGGACGGCAATGCCCAATCCCGCGGTGACATGCGTCTCTTCAACGCGTACGAGGCTGACACGGATAAGTGGATAAATAGGATATTTTATTTATTTATTTAAATAGCCAGAACTTCAAAAATGCATAACTCTTTGTAAAAAAATCATAAAAATAAAAGAAAAATACCCTATTGCTCAGTGAAGAGAGGAGAACAATGTGGAAATATTTTTATGTTCATTTTATGTATATTTTATTTTTAATTAATTAAATGATGTTTTCCTTATTTTGATTTTTCATTTGTATGGACATTTCACCATGACTTGATCTTTGGGGCTTTTATTCTACATGTCATTAGTTCTGATTTTTCTAAGGTTAGGGGAGATCTCTAAGCATAGATATCTAATTTTCAAGGAAATGACCCCTATTTTGGTATAAAAATTATAATAATTAAAATACTCATTAGAAAAATACAAAATTTATTTTGGTAGGTTCACTGTGGTAAGAGGAACCTAGGAAAAATATAAACTTAGTTTAAACCATTCAAAATAATTATAATTGTCACCAACCCTAAAAATGAAAAGAAAATTAATTTGGAGTAAATATAAATGTAAATGGTATAAAAATCATTCTCCACTGTATTTTAATGTTAGGCTAGTTCCTCATAAAAATTTGAAGTCAATTGGAGTTAATTTAACCATTCAAATGGATTAATTTAGTAAAATCACAGTTTTGGCATTAAAAACAATTCTAATAATTAAAATACAACTCAAAAAATTACAAAATTGGTTTTGAGAGCTCCTTATGACCAGAGGAACCTAAAAAAAATAAAAGTGGAATTAAAATAAATACTTCATTTTTAAGCTATTTTTAAGCATTTAAATTAATAAAATTAATTGAAAATCATAAAAATCACAAAATTATAAAAACACATCAAAATGTCACATTTAGCTTTATGATCACTTGGAACCAATTAAAATAATTTTCCTAATGTTCTAAGTCAAGATAGTAATTTTAAAAGCTTAAAAATCTATTTTCTTTAATTTTTCACTAAAATAATTCCAATAATTAAAATAAAAACCAAAAAAATATGAAATTTATTTCATTGGGTTCCCTAAACTTAGAGAGATTTAATAAAAATATAAAATTCAATTTGCCACTTAAAAAATATTTTATATTTAATTAATTCTAAAAAAAATAAGTAATTCTAATAATTAATTTAAATCTCTAAAAATCATGAAAATTGGTCTAAGTGTTCCTTTGAACTAGGTGAACCTTCAATAATTTTCTTAAGGATAGAAGTTTTATCTTGTTGGAGTTATTAAATTTTCATTAAAAATCCCTATTTTTACATTAAAAATAATTATAAAAATTAAATAAATTCAGAAAAACCACATTTTCTCTTCTGATGTTTTAATTAACCCATGAGTGAGGTAACATAAATTTTTAAGTCATTTGAGTCTAATTTAATGAATTATAGGGTATTAAGGCCTTAGGGGCAAAATGGTAATTTTAGAATTTAAGGCTTAATTAATATTTAGGCTTAATCAAATGACTATATGTGCAACAAATAATCTTAATTGACATGTCTTGATGATTGAAACATAAAAGGGATAAGTGGTAATAACCCATCTCATTTTGATCTTATAAAGGACAAATGTGTAATTTTCCAAAATTAATGAAATTTAAAAGAATATTTAAATAAGGAGATATTACGGTGAGGAGATTAATTTTAGATGATCACAAATCACTGATTTTAAACCCCCAACTAATGGTTTTGAGTTGATTTATAATTCATTATGAGGATTAAGAATATAAATATTGAAAGCCCTTGAAAACCCTTTTTCTTAAAATTACAAATTTACCCATTAAATCTTAAGGACTTAGTAGTGAACTAGGCTTAATCAAAATGTTGTCTAATGAGGTTTAGAAAATAATTTATAATTAATTTAAAACTTTTCAGAACACTACAAGCTCATTCTTTAAAAATCAAATTAATTAAATTCCTTAATTGAGTTGAGTTGCCTCCAAGGGTTTTTACCTATATAATAAATGAGACATCAAGTGATAATTACCCTACTTAAGGGATAATCAAAACATCAAAATTCACTGAGCATAAAAGTATTAACTGGATGAACTATATAGTAAACATAATAAGGTCAAAATGAACTCTAGATAATTCCAGGGATTATGAAATGTTTAGGGTATTACCCTAAACTTCTTCATAATCCTTTGAAAATCTTGAAGGACATCTGAACTTATTATGATTTGCTTAATGAAATCATCCTCAAAATTTGGAACCATCAAGATATGACATAGGATCTCGTAGACACACCTCAAACTTGTATTTTCTACTTTCTTTATAAGCATGTTTTAATTCCTGCAAAATTATATATATATACCTTGCAAAGATACTAAAGTTTCAGGTAGAGGAACTAGAAAACTTGCCAGGTATGCTTTTATAGTTTACAGTGTTTTATTTTCTCATACCTTTTACATTGTACTATTACGTTCATGAACTTGCAAGCTAAACAACAATGTCACCCTACATGAAAACTAAAACCTTTAGGATAGCCACAAAACTAAAACCAAAATTAAAATTAAAATCAACCAAGATAAAATTCATCGCCACAACATTCAAAATATAAGATAATTCAAAATTTAATCACAAACATTACAAAACCACAATTGCAACTAAATTAAGACGTCTCTATCGAATGATCGGGAATCCCTCGGAGGAGGTAACCTACGGTTGCTAACGAGACTTCCCACGACCTAAATGAAAGTACAAAATTCATTAAGTTGAGTTTAGTAAATTAATTTTGACTAAGCGAATCCGAAAGAAAATAGTGGTACCTGAACGAGGGAACCGTAGGATCCTAACCGGTGTCGCTCTAATCAACTTTAATTTCCCTCATAATATTTAAATGACCATAACCATAGGGACATCTGATTTGACATCATAACTTGATACATTAGAAAACTTAAACTCGCCATGACGAGGAACTTGGAGCTAGCATTGTGGGCAGCACGACCATCTTCAACAGCAAGAGGATCTACAACAAAATATCATTCCTTAGAATTAAACAACAAATAAGTAGGAATTCAAGGTTGTTTGTTTATGCAAACATAAATCCTCAACTTTTCTTTAGGCTTTTTTATAGCTCTGCTATACAATTTAAGCCCTAAACTGCTTAAGGATTCTGAGGTTGTCATCTGTTACGACCTAAATCCTCTCATCTTCCAGGCTATTTATGTGATCGTTTCACATAAACGTAAGCCCTAAACAAATAAAATTGACAAGATGAAACATTTAAATAATTTTTCCTCAAAACCAAAGCCAAACAATAGGATTGACTGGGAAGTTATTGTTGACCACAATTTTGGTTGAGGTTTAGAAACTTCTTTAGTAGCCTAGGTCTAGCCATAGGACTTTCCTATTGACTAGTCTTAGAAAACTAGAAAATGTATCCTCACCATTAGAAACTTAAAACTTTTCTCTTTACTCAACTTGAAGTTCCACATATTGTTCTATTGGTCCTAACCTCTAGCACTTAGTAGGTAAGATCATTATGAGGGAATTCAAGGAGAGTTCCTATAAGGTTACTTGGCCTTAAGATTGACCTTGGAAGTTGATTTGGAGCTAAGGTACACTATACCCTTACT
>NW_018217965.1:33311-47535 GCF_001263595.1 Phalaenopsis equestris | reverse complement strand
AACAGAGGTGTTAAACAATAATCTTAGAGCCTGTTCGAGTCTGTAGATGGCTTTTCTAGTAGACAAGTATAAATAGGATGTTGAGTCCACAAAACTTGGATGTTGCCGTGTATAGATTGTGTCTTGGAGTTGGCCATTTAAGAAGGCGTTCTAGAAATCAAGTTGAAGAATGTCCCAATTGTTGGGGAGAGCAATGGTGAGTAGAATTATAATGGTTGGCATTTTGGCAACTCGACTAGAGGTTTCATTGCAATCTATACAAAATCTTTGTTTGTATACTTGTAGGACAAATCTTATTTCGTGTTTGGCTATAGACAAGTTAGTATGTTGCTTGGTTTTATATGCCCATCTACAATCCAGGATGTTGTGAAGAAGGGGGAGAGAAACGAGTATCAAAGTGGTATGATTTTGAAGACCTTTGACTTCAAGAGACATAGCAAGTTTTCAGTGAGAAATTTTTTAGAGCTTGGGAGAAATAGCTAGGAATAGCGGATGGGGAGATAGACTTGCATTGAGAGTACTTCTTCGGGTTTGAGAGAGCCGGTAAGAGATCTGGTGATTATGTGATGTCCGATAAGAGTAGGTGGTCCAGATAGAGTGGGCTGAGGGGATGATGGGTGAGGAGCCAAGTAGTGTGATGTTTTGGGTAACGTAGGGTCAGGAAATGGAGATATAGATTGAGAGGGGTTAGTATTTGTTGTGGAGTGTAATACCCAAATTCCAGAAATAAGGTAAATAATTAGGCAAATTTTAAAAGTACCTCTAATTTCGCACCCCTAAAAATTTAACAAAATTATTTTTATAAAATCCTATACTTGAAATCGATCAATTCTATGTAAAACTATATATGAATTATGAATGGTTTGAGAGATAAAATTCAGAGGTAAATGTTTTATTAGCTTAATTAATTCTTTAATTATTTCTTAATCATGAATCAACACCGTAACCAACCGAATCACGTCATTTTATTCACGGCTTTCAGTCGAATAGGGCTTCAGAGGTTCAAGATTCCTCCCCTCCTGATTTTCTCCTCTCTCCCGAGTCTCCTCATCATGTGACAGCCTTCCTACCCAGCTGAAGAGTTTACAACCCTTGTTACAGTGTTGGGGCACGAATGCAGCAGCCGTGCGCACGTTAGGGAGCTGCAATCAGCATTTCAGGGTTCCGGAGCAAAATCGGTGAGTGTGAAACCCTCTTCCACGCTATTTGAGATTTTTATTTCCTTTTTCTAACTTTTGTTTTGATATTTGTTTTGATTTTGTGGACTTTATCATTTCGAATAGTCATCGGAGGCCCCAAAATTGTGTCAGGAGTGTCGAATGTGATATATGAGCTTCCGTAAGAGATTTAGCACAAAATAAGCAAAGGAAGAGGGAAGATTTGAGGTGTTAGGAAGAGTAGAGAAAAAGATAGGTGGTTTTGGAAGGAAGGATTTATTTCAAGAAGCCCATTTGAGATATGTGTTGACATTTAAAATATGTTTTTTGGTTAAATCGCGATACGAGTTAGGATTTCATGAATTCCTATGATGCTCATGAATTCACAGGTTGTTTATACGAAGAGGCAAGCTCGAGCCGAGCGTGTGAGAGCTCGTCGTAGGGCTGCTCCGTCAAGTGAATTAATATTGTGTTAATTTTAAAAAGTAACCTTTTGTATTTTTATGTGATTACGTATTCAACAATATTGCATTTAAACTTCTTACGTATTATAGATGAATGTCTGTTTGAAATGTATGAATGTCAGTTAATTTCTTTGACGATATATATGATGCCACTATGTTATGATACATGTGACTATGCTTATAAACTAATTGTCTGCAGGTATTCATTTGTTATAAGTCATCTATGTAATATAAAAAATGTTTATGAATGTTTGTTACAAGTATTATGATTTAAGAAATATCACAAATAATGATATGGGTAGACTATTACATGAGTGCTTGCAAGTACGTTATGCAAGGATTTAATATTCACGACTCCTGGTGCTCAGGCGATGACAATTTTGGAATCATTTTGATCAGGCGTTGACAGAACGTAGGTAATTATTGGTATTATGAGAACCATTGATATTTGTTATGTTGAGGGGACTTAATTCGTATCGATAGTTTATATGGCCTTTGGGGCAAGGTGACGACCCATGATATAACAGATCATAAAAATAATTAATGTCTATACATTTACAAATGACATTACTATGAAATGACATTGCTATGATAAACAAGTTATAAATATGCTTTTAATTATACTTATGATCACATAGTTATGATATACATGTTTATACAACAGTCATGATTTCTACATTACACGTTCTTTTCATATCTATTAGATTCTAGCATATTGTGACTTGTGTGTAGACATGTACAATTACATACGAGCATACACGTTATTTCTTTTTCGTGTATAAAATTTTATCTTAGTCTTGATTATTTCTCTGAACTCGTTGTTCACTCTTTGTTGTTGTCTCGCAGAAAATGGAAATGGGCACTAGGGCAAGTAGTCGGGTGTAATTTGTATAGTTTTGCATTGTATAGTTTCAGGAGCTTGTACTGTTTTGAGTATGTATTTTATTTATGTTGGATTTAGCAGCTTTATATAGTTCATATGTTTTGATGATATAATTTTTCATGCTTCTGAATGTGTCAATAAATGAATTATGAAATGCAATCACATATGTTGAGGTAATTTAGTTTGATTAATTCATCACCCACTTTTTAATTTATGTTTGCTCTGATACAATAGATTTTGCAAGTCAGGATGAGTGTTTGTGAGAATTTAGTCTAATCGAATTGTCCGCTTCCGTTGCACCTCAGCCTACCCTTAAAAAAGAGATCTGTTAGGGTATGATAGAAAGTGTTATCAGAGAATAGTTATTGGATGAAAGGAATAATGAAAGTGTGTTGTATTTTGATGAAAAATAAAATCAATTATGAAGTGATTTATACAGACTTTGAGGTTGATGAATCTGGAATGGGTATCTCATAAGATTTAAGGTATCATGCATGCACATCAAGATTATTATCTGATTAATTTCATTTGAATAATAAATTTTTGTCAACATAGATGAATATTCCCGAAGAAGAATCAGAAAGTATTGAGGGCCAGTCTCTTAGACTAATTGGTGAGAAAGAAGTAAGATCAAAAAATATTTTAAAACAAATGAAAATCAGAACAAGACAAATGAAGACATTCGAGCTACTGAGTTACAAGGCATATTGTAATTGATATCACAATTAGTTTATAAAATGACAGTCGTTAAAAGATCCTCAACCAATACAGGGCACATATCTGAAACAGGGGCAGAAGTGAATCAAAACTTGAAGATATTTCAGTCTTTCAAGCCATTTTCATTCAAGGGTACTAGTAACCCTACAGTTGCCAAAGATTGGCTATTGAAGAACGAAAAATTCTAGTGGTACGATATGTCTGGAAAATAGAAAAGTGGTTCTAGCTACTCTCATGCTAGAACGTGAAGCAGAGAGATGGAGGCAGGTGCAATATAGAGAAAAATTTCAGCTTACACCTCTTCCACAGATTCAGTGTGATGAATTTGTATAATTCAAATATTGGTTTATTCTGCCCTCAGTCAGATTACAGTTGCAAGACAAATTTCTCAATTTGACTAAGAAATCCAAAACAGTTAAGCAATATGAGACGGAATTTACTTCTTTATCCAGATATGCACCTAATTATGTTAACACCTGGAAAAAAAAATATCACAGATTTATACGTGGTCTCAGAAATCATTTGAGTTTGGCTTTAGCACCATTTGAAATCAACAATTTCTTAATGCTAGTTGAAAGAGCCAGAAGAATCCAAAACAAGTTGAACTTTTTCAATCAGAGTGGGAATCTCACGCAAACAAGTGAAAGGAATTTGGGAAAGGAGAATGCTTTCAAAGCATTTGAGAAAGGCTAGATAAAAGATAAGCAGAAGTAGCCTTAGGCAGACAAGTCATTTTGTGAAAATTGTGGAAAAAGGCAATTTGGGCGGTTCTTGTTTTGTTCAGGAAAATGCTATAAATGTGAACAGCTAGGGCATACTCAAATGAACTCTTCGCAGAAAAAACAAAAAAGAAAAAAGGCAGCAAGCCACTGACATATCAGAGTATAGGGACAACCTAAAAAAATTTTGGAAGGCGGCCAGTCCAATAAATCTCAGTTTTGGGAAGCCATCAACTCAAGCAAAGGGTAAAATTTCAAAGCACAAAAATGAGCAACTACTAAAAGCCTGAGTTTTTTCAACTATGACTCAAGAAGCCAAAGAATCGAAAAAAAAGTTGTTACAGACATGCTTATGATTTAAGATCAGTTTGACACTGTTCTTTTCGATTTAGGTGTCTCGCATTCTTTTATTTTTGATGAGTTCGCTGACAGTTTAGATGTTGATATTATTTATTTTAACCTTGCATTGTGTGGTTATGCCTTTGAGAAGTGACTTTTATGCAGCAGAAAATATGTCATACATATTAATATTCATGACAAGAAGTTACGAACACAATTGATTATCATATTAATTCAGACTTTTGATGTCATATTGAAGATTGATAGGTTGATAAATTATTTTGCTACAATTGAATGCTGAAAAAGGCGAATAAAACTCAAACCGCCAAGTAAAAAGTCATTTTATATTTTATGTGATCGAAATGCACGATCTTCCCAAATTAGTGCAGTAAAATTTCAAAAAGATTTGTGAAGTGGTCAACTGGCATTTCTAACCAAATTAGAAGTTTTGAATAAAAATGAGCAAGAACTGAAAAGCATTCCAATAAGGTGTGACAAGGAGTGTGTTGGTGTAATGGATTTTATTGGTTAAAGAGATGGAGGAGGGAAAGAAGGGATATAATTTCGTAGTTTGATCTAAGCATTTATATCAGTTGTCTGCTAGTATGTGATCAAAATCATTATAGGTTGTAGGCTATATATGTGATTTAAGTTGGAGGTGATGTGAGCTGTTGCATTTGAATCTAGATGCCAATTAAGTGAGTACAATGGAGGAGCTATTAGTCTTTCGAGAAGTAGTGGGGGTGCTAGATTGTAGTTGAAATTGATTTGATGCCAATAATGAAAAAAAGAGTGACCTTGTTTGCCATAGATTTGGCAGATCGTAATAGATCTGTGGCCTCCCTTGCTTTGTGGAGTCTGACAACTGCCTCGTCCGGTAGTAGTTGGTGTTTCTCGTTCCCTATGGCATGAGAAGTAGAGTTGTTGATAATCGCCATTACCACTTAAGGCTATCTGATTGATTGATTGATTTTTGTTAATAAAATAGTAGAATGATGTGGATCTCGTCACTGCACAACAATAACTAGATCTCGTCAAGACTTACAAGATGAAGCTTAGTGTGAATTGACATTTTGAAGGCTTGATAAGCAGCGGGTGTGGCATTCAAGATGTAGCCAATCCCTCAGTTGCAACAATGTTGTCCACAAGGGCCATGATATCGAATAGATAGTGAGTCAAATTTTTGTTTTGTATTGAGATGTGGTATAGTTCATATTTAGTTGTATCCCACGAGATCTGTTGGATGTTTAGAGCCTTCTTTCAATGCTGGCTCAAATGGCAGAACAGGTAGGAAGATTTAGAACATAAGATGTTAAGAGTATAGAGTAGATGGTAGCAGCTAGGTTATAGTTGATAAGTTTCCATGTGTTGTAAAAGGGATTTGGTTGAATTGTTCCTGCAGCATCTGTGATAGGACATGAATTTGACCCATTCAAAAACACTCCAAAGTCGTTAGCCGAGAAGAGTTTTAAGATATGAGCTCTCCAGGTTGGGTAATTGTCGTTGGAGAATTGGTATGAATAATTGACCTGATGTTGGTCATTAGGAGTTTAAAATGAGAAATTGCAGGCTGTCCCAGAATTCGAGCTGGGTTTTATCAATGAGTGACGAGGTGGAGGAATGTTCCGTTGGACTGGGTAACGACAGTATGGGAGGAATCTGATACAATGAGAAATCTTGAAGCAGGGCACAAACCAGGAAAAATGCAGATATGAAGAAAAAGACTATAAAAGAGAACAATAATGATAAGTATACAAAGATATATCACAGCATTTATTGAGACGGTGGAAAAGAGTGGTTGTGATGCAACAGGTTGTTATTGATGAACGCTGATTGTGCTGGCTTAGTCGAGGTGGCTGCACTTGCCAGCTTGCCTGAACCATATGGTTGACATTGATGATGGGCAGGCTTCTTTTTATGTATTTAGATTTTAGATCTCTTGAGAATTAAGGTTCTAGAATATCTCTCTCTTTTATGAGGATTATCATTTCGCAAGCTTTGAAGATAGTTCAGACTATAAATTTGTTGGGTTATATCCATAAATAGCTCCAAATCTTCAAAAAAAACTGCGTTAAGAACAGTTGAATTAAAATTTCTTGGGGAATTTATATGCATACCACATAATTATTATGTATTAATATATCTAACACCTGAAATTTAAAATTTTCATGCGTAAAGCTTAAGAGTTTAATATTACATCAAAAATATCATTATTGACAACTATTTAAAATTGACAGCACTATTTCATGCATAGGTTTATGACACCAAAGTGTTATAAATGTTACTATAAAGTTTATTTATTAAATATGCAAGTACATAAAAATTGTGGTATGAATCTGAATTTCCCAAAATTTATATAGACCATATTTTGGCCTCCTAAGTTTTCAGCCTTGAGAATTCAAAATGCTTCAACGCTGTACCAAAATCTATGTTTGTGTATTCATAATGTGCAATATTTTTCTTTTGTTTCTTTCATTTTCTGTTGATTCTACTCCGCTAAGCAATGCAAGTTATGCAAATGTAAAGATTCGGGATGATAACACTTTAAAAAAGTAGCAAAGGAAATATCAACTAATCGCCAACTATAGAAATTTGTTTTCTGTTTAGATCTTTTAATCCTATAATTAAACTTCAAACTTGCAATGAAACACATATTAATAATTAATTTATTACGACTTTTTGAGTTGGCTTTATGATCTCCTCAACCTTCACCACAACATAATTTATTAACTATGCTTTGGGCAAGCTTTTTAGTACAACTCCTAACCATATTATCTCATTCATACATTCTTCATATGCCTACCACGTTGATTTTATCAACTATGTATAAGTGCAACTTTTATCCCCTAGTATATATACAATTTAAACCATCTATTTTTTTTTTTTTCTCATTTTCCATCCTCAAGATATTACTCCCTGTGATACCAAAGTTAACTCAAACAGCAATAGGAAAGCAATTAGTATTACTGAAGGTCAAATAGGCGATTATAACTAACACACTGAAAGGAAAATAACAACTACAGATACAGACAAACACAACCAAAATTACATCCAAGGGGTGGTGTTGGTTATAGTTTGGGAAGGTGGCGGCAAGGTAGGGAATGTAGAGCAGCGGGTAGTACATCATTGAAGCAGTAGGTATTAGGTGGGCTGGACAGCAAAGAAACAATGAACAGAAGCGGTTTTGGGTGGCTAGAATAACAACTAGACTATGGGGAAGGGGTTCCAGTTGGTTGGGATAGCATATATGTGGCAGGGAGGCGGTGCAGGAGGGCTGCGACAACGGCTAGATGGCAGAGAAGTGGTTTTGAATGGTTACAACTAAAGCTGCAAAGGGGCATTTCTGGTGGCTGAAAGAGCAGCCAGGCGTCAAGGGAATTGGTTTTCTGGGCGGCTGGAACAACAGCCAAGGGAGGGGAATACTGCTAGAAAGGTGGACCGTAGAAAAACAGCCAAGTAGGGCTGTTTTCAAGTGGATGCAGTAGGTATAGTGAAGGTGGCAGAGAAGAAAAGGATGTTGAAATAGGGAAAGTTGAGGATAGTTACAACCTAAGAACAAGATACAGTCGGAGCAACACTCCCATTGGATACAACCGTAGAAGTAAAAAATCGAAGACGTCCAAAGCTATCCAAACAAAAAACTCACCAAAAACTTAATCCTAGACATGAAAAAAGCACATAAATAGTACTAGGGTAATTAGGAGTGGGCCAACTCTCACAAGCAATAAACCCATGTAAAGAAGGTAGGCTGACCCACAATTTACTGTTCAGAACTGATCCATGTGGCCCAGCAACTCCCACTCCAGCGTCTGGTTCAGAATATTTACTCTTGCGTTAGTGGGAGTCACGCGATTGTTGTCGTATCAATGAAGCCCGCGTCAAACTCTCAAGGTTAAGAGAGCTTCGACCTCATCCGTCGAAGTTTCAGTGTCCTCATAGTATAAAGTCAAGTTGGTCATATTAAAGGTGGCCAAAATATTACCAGTTCACGGTAAATAAATCATGCAGGCGTTATCATTCCAAAGCACATCCTAGTAGAATAAATATTTACACTCTTTTGGCACAAACTGAGCTGGATCTATATATAAATGTAGATTCTAACAAAGTAACCGTCGAACCTTTAAATTTGTAATGTGCTTCTCCCAGCCCTCATTATCGGTTGGGCGTATCTATAAAACAAGTATGTCAAAAGGAATTACGTCTAGAACAAAATCTACGGCAGGCTGAACCACACTGAAGTGTAACGACTCAGGAGAAGCCTTTTCTTCTTCTCTTGTAGGTGCTAGATCCCATTATAAGATTTTCTCTCCCACCAAGCTTTTAAGGTAACGCTGTGCTTCATCCCTCCTGTCTGGACATATGTTAGTGGGTATACCGTGGAACTGCATTTTATAACTGAATAACTCCATCTAGTTTTCCAGAAGTGGCGCCAAAATGGTTTCATCTCTGACATGTTGGGCCTCTCACAATAGGGGCAACTCATGAAGCAAATTATCTATCTGAAAGTTTATAATTCTCCTATGTGGGGTGGTCTTGTGTCGAGCGTCGGTTTTTAGAACTTAGGTCCGTCCTGGACCATTTATGTTAATTCTATTGGAGTGTCTCTCATGGGCTCTCAGCCTTAATTACGTACTTTCTCCCTCATTGGGTACTCCTTTGTCCTCACCTTCTTAAGTGTACCATGTCATTGCTCATTTCTTTAACTTCTCACTAATCAGTGAAAAGAGTATTGTCATCCCACCTAACCGACCATCACCCCCTTGGCATACAACTCTAGAGGCATTTGCGTTGTAACAGTTATTGTTTTCCCTTTCAATGTGTCAATTGTAAATGTCTATTAGATTTTTCAGAAATATTATTTATTTACTTGTTTTTTTGGTTAACTTTGATATCAAAGAGCATAATCCCCAAAATAGTCTACAAAAATTTAGGTGCCAGTGACATGAATTTTACTTGTGAGAATGCAAGTATTGCTCAAAGTGATGAGAAATGGTTGGCAAACGAGAAAGAAGGGGACGCCATCCACAACATAGACCAAGGTCACTAATGCGAAAAGATTTTGATGATTCTTAGAACAATTGAGAAGTAAAGCAAGGAATAGGATTGACCCAGTAGGCTCAAGTTAGCTCAGTGAAGAGATGTGCTAATGCCTTGAAGGGAGATGAGGCAACAACAAACATATAGAGGACTATGTGAGGAGGAGCCTATAGTGAGTAAAGCAAACCTCATGCGTCAAGCGAGGATGCGGAGTGAGAGCATGGAGACATTGCAATTTCTTAAACATTTATCTAGTAAAATTGGTGGCAAACTTAAAAAGAGGCATTTCATTGGTATCAAGAAACTTTTTGTAGTTATTTCTGCATCATATGCTGAATCTATAAACATCAATAAAATTGCCTAGGGAAAAGCATGTGTTTCATTAATTTCAAGTATCTTCATATGAATTTTTATTAGTTTTGAGAAGCTATCTAGTGCCATGAGAATTGATTTAATATTTATTAAGGAAAAAAGAGTGACAATTATGTTTATAACATTCCAATACGTGTGATAGAGCTTAACAAGCATTAGAAGAAATGCATTGAAAGAGTTTCAATCATTGTAAGATTACAAACAGATCAAATAATTAAGTCTGTATCATTTTGTATTGGTTATAAGGTTGCTCAAAGGATCAAGGGCAGGTGTTTTGGTATATGCTATTTATCAATAACAAGCCACAATCAGTGAATCATCTACAAAACAATTGGAAAGTCAAAAATCTTGGAGGATAATTTAAATGCAAAGAAATTGGGATTAGTACAAAAAACAAGTATAAGACATGCAAATTCCTTGGGTTTGAAATTAGAAGTATCAAGTCAATATTCTTAAGATATCATCACTAGTAGTTGCAATAGGTTTAAGTATCTTAGTTCTATTATAAGAAAAAATGAGGATATAAAAAAGAACTTCTACAGTTAAAATTAGGTGATTAAAATGGAAAAATATTTACGTATCATGCAAAAAATATAGCACGAACACTTGCAAGTTTATTTTACAGAATGCAAAAATCTCAGAATAAGAAAGAATTGGGCAATAAAAAGTTAAAATGTCAGGAATGGATATCCAGAAAAAATGTGAAAGATGGACTGAGAAAGTAGCCCTTAATGAAACTTTAGACAATAAATAGCATAAAATTAGAAGGATTACAAAAAAAAGAGGTATTTGTTGTAAAATGATAACAAAAAAAATGGAGCACTTCAAACAATACTCAAAATGAATGAATTGAGAATGTAAATCCGGAAACTTACCAAAAGTGCCAGTATAAGGTTAATGATGTAATGATAAAAAATTTCTTCCTATCAGACCATGTAATTAAAAAAACCATCAATGGCTGTGCTGGCTTGCTGTAAGAAAATTTATAGAATGTTTTTGGCAATTTTGTGAACATGAAACAAAAAATTTAAGTGCTAACAACACTGAGAATCAATGGCATCAACTAAACGGAAAAAACTTCAATTGGCCTTTTAATAGGACCTTTTTTTTCCCAGTCCCAAACACCATAAAGAAATATAAATAGAATAGCAGACAATTGTTGGATAACACGGCAATTGGAGCCAGTGTCAAAAAATTTCATCAGGAATGGATCAACTGCATGATATATACAGAAAAACTTTTGCAAGTCTGTACGAAAGTGGATTTTTAAACTGCTTTTCCACCTAAAAAAATTAAAATCAAGGCATGTTAGTCATTTGAGCCTAAATTTTTTCAATGTAATACCTTCTTCCGACTCCGACCCCACATAGTGGGTTAAAGGCTTCTTGTTGTTGTAGTTCTAATATCTTCTTCTTGCAATATCAAAACAAGTTTAATGTCAGGTCTACAAGTGTTGCAACGGTGACCCTATCATCAGTCACGAGCTCTTTCACATAGCTGGCATAAAGCCATGTCCACTGCACAGTTCAGAGAACATTATGCCTCAAAGTCTCTTCTCAATATCATGAGGCCAGATATTCAACTGAATCAAGCCCACCGTACTGTTAAAAGTTAGAAGATGCATCTTCAGGAATTCATCCATCACTTATCTGTCATACCCTATTAGTAGTTACCACATGATTTTTATTCTATCATTGACATATGCATCCAAACTAACCTATATCAGCAGTGGTAACAGGTGTATGTATAGCTTCTGGTTGATTATGCTGGTTGTCTACCTCTTAGTCTAAGCATCCATGCCTTCACTCTCACATTTTGTTTACCTCAGTCTTAGCAGCCTAGCATGTAATAGGCATTAAGAGTTACAAAGTCTGGATGGTAACACATGACATCCGCTAGCTTTCTACATCCCCAAATACTAAATGGAACCAAGCATTATTAAAAGGGACTCCAAATCTTAAATAAGTATAAATAGCATAGCATCCAAAGTGCATCGAGGACGGAAAAGCAGTGGTGAAATGATATCATAAGCATGTATAAGCTATATAAGCTTTTTGTATCTACAGAACAGTCTCACCTCCAAGGCCTTCTCTTCATCATAAATAAATTTTGGTAACTTCCTCATCAAATCCTTCCTGTCAGCTCCAGTAATAACTTTGCTAATCTGAAATGACAATGAATCCGTGCAGAAATTAAACAGCAATTTAAGCAAGACTACAAATATATAAAAAGTCAAGACAAAGGTTCAACCACCTCAGGAGCAAATACACAGCCAAGAGTTCCAACAATTAGTCCTCCCAAAACAAAGCCCCCAATGAAGACACCTGCACTGTTTGCTCTTTCATCCCTGAGGACGTTAGGAAAGAATAAAGTAGCTAAGAATAGACTGGCAATCTACTGTAAACAGTCTGGAAAGACCTAAAAGTTTATCGCACAAATAGGAGAAATAACAAGTTGAAAATTAATAGATAAGAAGATATATATGAACTTCATTCAATAAAATTTGAAATTTAAGAACTTTATTAACATTTAGATCTCCAAATAATACACTGCAACCAAATATATTGCAAAATGGATTTGATTAAACTAGTCCTACTATAAAATAAATGGGAAGCATAAATATTTTCTCCAACTTAGGCCATAGGTGATTCAAAAAATCAATAATATCCTCAAGTTTGAGCGGGGAGAATTGCATTGAAGGGCCTAAAACCTTATTATCAATGGCCATAAGTATGCAACCGTACAAATAGGGTCAGAATAAACATGAACCTTTATAAATTAGAGCGATGAACTGTGTAAGAAACCTTAGTCTTCAGGGAAGACTTGGTTATAAAATTATGCAAGAAAAGCAACACGAGGTGTGTTTTAAAACAGTTCTGTTTGGCGCAGCTGCAGCTTCTCAGCTTTTCAGCTTCAACTGCGCTGCCCCAAGAAGCTGTTGCAAGAAAGCTGACCGTCTGTTTATTGCAGCTATGGGGCAGCTGTTTCTGGAAAAATGACCGTCTGCCCCTATTTAATAATTTTTTTTTAACAAAAATGTGACACCAGTATAATTGATATTTTCATAATTATTTCACAAGAACATCAATAGACTTTGACCGGACAAAGAAAAGTAACAGACCAAAAAAAAACCCAATATAAAATAATTTCAACGGGTACCAAGATGCATATTCAGGCAAAGCAACAATATAAAGACCAAATAATCATTCTTATAAGCAGTTAATAACCAACCAACATTTTTGAAGGTCAAATTTCAATGCACCAGCAACCCAAAATTTTCAACGTTTTCAAAATTAGATACCCAGGTTCCGAACATTTATGTTATAGGAATTCATCCTTCACTTTCAATTAATTTCCTCATAAATTGCATATTTTTAATGAGCAAAGGTTCATTAGGGAGAAACTTTTAAATTACAAAAGACTAAAGGAGCATTTGCACACATACCACCCAACTCTTATGTATTAACATATTTAACACCTAAATTTTAACTTTTACATTTATAACACCCAAATCTTTCAATAGCAAATCAACAAAAAAAAAACCACTATTTCAACTTTAAGAAAATAAAATACACAATTCCATGCATATGTAAGGTAGTATGTATGTAAATATAAATTAAAATCAGAAAATATGCACACAAATATTGAAAAATTAGAAAATCAGCACATATATAATCCAATAAAGGTATCACACATGCAGACACATGATAAAATCAGGAAAATCTGCAACTTTACACATTCGTTCAAAATTATTGAGCTCCTCCCATGTGATTTTCAGTTTTGTGAAGTAATATTAAAAGAATTTTGACAAGAATTGTGGAAAGCAAAATTGCACTAGATGAAACCTAGCCACCTGCAGGAATCAAATAAACATCCTATGGCAAATTTCACAAACCATGAGTTGGAATCAAATCATTTTTTTCTGATCATAAACATCACTTAAAACACTTAACCTAAGGCAAATCAATAGGAAAAGAAAGAATCGGAATCGATCGAGATCTTTCTAGAAACAGAAAAGAAAGATGAAACATAAAGAATGGATCAAATCAACCTTAAAGGGGGCTTGCTTAAGAATAAGAAAGAGGAATCTTCTGGAAATATCATGGAATAAGGTTTGATCCTATTCATGGGGATTCCGTAGATATTCAATTCCAAAAAGAGAAAGTTCGACATAATTGGGATTTTTTCGTAGATTGGATGCAGTGACTAATTAATGATCTGGCATGTACATAATGAAAACTTCATTCTCGATTCTACGAGAATTTTTATGAAAGCATTTCATTTTCCCAGAACGTATCAGAATTTTTGGCTTCTTCTGATGATTGATTCAACCTCTGATAAAAAAGATAGACCTTGGTTCTCTTTCATCTCTTCAACAAGTTGAGTAATGAGCATAACGACCCTCTTTCTCCGATGGAATGAGCTTTTCGGTCAATTTCCAAACAAAAATTTAAACGCCACTAAATTTTTCAATCTCTTCTTTGACTATATTCAACTCTATGTATTCCTCTATCCGTAGAGTACATTGAATGTACA
>NW_018217965.1:0-33251 GCF_001263595.1 Phalaenopsis equestris | reverse complement strand
CAGGAATGTTTTGATGTGGTGCTGACGATTTAATAACTATCTTTGTAGCTTCAGAAATGAGTAGTCTCAAGCACTCAACCCTTAGTTACAAGGGCTAAGGACTAACATGTAGAGGACCCGAAAATGAGTTCCTACAGGATCTGACAGCCATAGGTGAACCCTCCAAGACTCGAACAGTCGTGAACGCCACAAATCACGCACTCACTGCACCACACACGATGTTGACTTGAATTGACCTAATCGTCGGCAAATTTGTCCGAACGACCCCAGATGACGAAACAGACCACGTCAGCGCGTCCGGAACATCAAATTTAACCAAAAAGAACACCCATATTGTTATGGTTTCGCACGCGAGCAATTAACACAAAAATCGATGCACATTTTTAATTAGCGGTGTGCAGGCCCGGGCTCATCCTAAGTTCCACTCATATTCAATTTGAGCTGGACTCGGGTTGAACATGGGCTAATCACCAGCTCACATAATTTTGAATTTCAAATTTCAAAATTCAAACAAAACTCGTCTTAATTGAAAATAATTTGGTGTTATATTTTTCCATTTGAGCCGGCTACATCAAAGGAAACCATTTAATTCCCCGCCAAAGCTTTAACGTAACGGCTCCCTCGACTATACTAATTGGCCTCATATCCTCTGCGACAGAACGCTTGATTCGATCATCCCCTCGCTCGCAGCCCAGCTCTCAAGAGATCCCACTTGATTCCTTCCTCCTCTGTACCGAACTCCACCTGCCTGCCTTCCTTTTCCAGACACAGAAGAAGCCCCATTCGATACCAGCCTCCCTCTCCTCCAGATCCAAGCCCTCTCGAATCACCCGCTCCTCTCTGCGAACCGAAGACTGAACTCCCCCTACTCTCTGCACCGAAACCCATCTCTCCTCTAGGCATTCGGCTTGCCATCTCCCTAGATAGAAACCCTCGCCTCCCTCCTCTCTCAAGGTCGAACAGCCTCTGGCCGAGCTTTCCTCTCAAGTTGTCCTTCCTCCTTGCTTCTTTAGTTGCGCGGCAGCGAGCTATGCCTTGAAGTGAGTTTTGAATACGTTGCAACCATTATTCGACGTTCCCATTTAGAGTTCTTTCAGGTATTATCCGTTTTTATCCTTCGGGGATGAGTGATAGCTTTCGACTTTCTTTCCCCAAACAAAGTTTTCAATTCTGAGAGAAATTTTTATTATTTATTTTTTTTCTTGCTTGATCCCTGTTTCACACACCATCCTGCAGCACTCTTTTGATTTACTAGCCGATAATATTGTCTAAGTGAATCTCTTTTTCTCGACCCGTGCGCTGAATTAACTTGACTACAAGAAGGATTTAACTCTGGTAGGATTTAGCAAATCGTGTAAATGCAGAATTCCAGATTAAAAATACTTGAGAGGATTAATGTGAGAACTATTTCACATGACAGCTCTTAAATCACGCTTCTTGATAAACTGTTTGAAACCCTGCCTTTGAAACTAGGATGCCTGAGAAGAAGAAATCCTTGAGTTAAAGGTGTACTTTACTTTTTAAAAGTAAAATAGTGGTGATGAGAAACATTTGGGTGGTATGTATTTGTAAAAATCAAAGTTTGGATGTTTTTGGTGGTATATATGTAAATGCTCCTAATTTAAAACTGGTTATTGGACTTGATCGATTAAAACTGACCTTGAGTTCAGGCTTGTAATTGTGGTTTTGTTGAACAATGTATTTTACACTGTATAAACTATTTGCAGGCAGTATTTCTAGAATTTTTTGTATATGAATTTTGCAGTGAGAGAGTAACGTAAAAGCTATATATTATCACGAGCAACTATTGTTCATTGATAGCCTTAATTTTACAGGAACTCTGCCTACATACTACTCAATTTCATATATATTTGCATATCTAACAACTTGGCGTTAATTCTTACATTTTTACAACACATTCTTATATTTTCTGCATGTCGGAAACTTAAACCTTACATTTACACCACCCAAATCTTTAATTTTACAAAATAAATACCTTTGTTTCTTAACATGAAGGGAATTTTTTTTTATGCTTAGAATTTATTCACTTCTTTGGGCTGATTTTAATTCCTATTTGGAATGGTGTGAACATCAATCTTTTAGGCTGTTTTACTGACTTTATGGAAGAGAATTGTGGACCTCTCAGGGGCAATTTTACTTGCTGTTTTTGCTCCTATTCAAACGCTATTTAGAGCCCTTAAAAGCTGCTATTTAAAAGTCTTAAAAAAAACTGCTTTTTTTTAAGCGTAGAAGTGTTGTTAGAAGCTTGCAAGAGCCGTTTGAGGTGTAGAATCGTTGTATGCTGCTACTAGGAAGCTTAGAAGTGTTGTTGGAAGCTTGCAAGAGCTGTTTGAGGTGTAGAGTCACTGTATGCTGTTATCTAGAGGTTGTAGAAGTGTTGTAGGAAGTACAAAATTGTTGTAGGCTGCTGTAGGTAGCCCTAGAGTTGTTGTCCGGAGGTCCTATCTCTGTCCAGAGTCTTAGGAAGCCGTAGAGTTCCTGTCCGGAGTTCCTAGCAGCAGTCCAGAGTCGTAGGAAGCTGTAGAAGTGCTGTACGGAGGTCCTAGCCGCTACCCGGAGTCGTAGGAAGCCGTAGAGTTGCTGTCCGGAGTTCCTAGCCGATGACCGAAGTAGTAGGAAGCCGTAGGATCACTACCCGGAGCTCCTAGCTGCTATCGGAAGTCGTAGAAAGCAGTAGGATCACTATCTGGAGCTCCTAACTGCTGCCCGGAGCCATAGGAGATCGTAGGATTACCGTACACGCTTGCTAGTTGTTGTCCGGAGCAGTAGGTGGTTGTAGGATCACCGTACACGTTTGCTAGTTGCTGCCCGGAGCCGTAGGAGATCGTAGGATCACCGTACACGTTTGTTAGTTGTTGTCCGGAGTTGTAGAAAGCCTTAGGATCACCTGTTTGGAGTTTTTAGTTGTTATTACTAGTAATTTACTACTTATTCTGCTACTTGTTATTTTTCTATTTTTCTGCAATTTATTTAAATTCCTACAAATTATATTATGTTTTGTGAGCTAAACACGCAGCAGAGATAACAACAGCAAATACGTCACATACACAGGTACATTTCATTTATTGTTATTTTTTTTACTGCAATTTACTCTTACTCTAACATATTATTCAAGCGCTGATTGCAATTTCATTTTCAAAACAAAGCTTTAAAAAATTAAACAAAATTTTCAAAAAAAAAAAAAAACAATACATAATACATATTTTTGAATTTACGGGAGCCCCTCGGATGAGGTAACCCACGGTTGCTAACGAGATCTCCCCGATTTAAATGAGCTTAACAACTCCTTTAAACTAAGAAAATTCAAAAAAAATAGTTGTGCCAATAGTAGTGCCGGAAGAGGAAACCGTGGGATCCTAACCGATGTCGCTTTAATCAATTTTAAGTTGTCGCTTTAATCAACTTTAACCCCCTCATAATACTTGAACAAAACTTAACACTAGAACACACCTGGTAAAACCTTTTGAACCTTAGAGTTTAGGTTTGTTTAGGTTTGTTACTTCGACGATGAGCTTGGAGCCATCTTTGTGGGTATCACGGCAAGGAACTTGGATCGAGCAACAAGAGGATCTTCTTCAACAATCTCTCTCATTAGAATTAAACAATAACAACTCATAGAACTTCGAGGTAGTTCGTCTAGCGCAAAATAAATTCTTACACCCTCTTTAGGCACCTGTGCAACCATGTTGTATAGTGTAAGTCCTAATTCGCTTTAGGTTCTGAAATTGTCGTTCGTTACGACGTAAATCCTCATCTCTTTGCGGGCTATTTGCATAATCGGATATTATGCAAATGTAAGTCTCAAATAATAAAATTGGCAAGACTAAACAATTGAATAACATCATCTCCAAAATGCAGCCACATTGTAGAATAGTTTGGGAATTCACAGAGGACTCTCATCAGGATCTGTGACGTTGCCATCCCCTACCTTTCCCTTCATTTGGACTCCTGAAAATAATTGTTCCTATTCAAGCCACTTTCACTTGCTTTTCCACGTCCTACCGTGAAAACCTAAACCTCGAATTATTGAAGACTAGTACCTCTGATCATTATCGAAAGTTTTCTCAAATGCCCTCAGTTATTTAGGATGTAATTAACTATAGGGGTTTGCCTCTACAGAGAACTTGGAATCCAGGTAAAACAAACTCTATCTAATCTTTGTATTAGATAGAAGAAATTGTCGGTCATATATAAAAGGCTCGTAGACCAAACGGATGTCACAAATCTCTTAGTTTGTAGGATTGGGTCTATCGCCGAGGTATACAATTATCTTTTGGGAGGGTGTATTATTCGCGGTATCTAGCACAATTATGTAAACTATTGGACGAATGAGATCCATTTGGTCACATTTTTCGAAAAATTAAAACACTACCTTCGAAACTCAAACTATATACCTCTTATATTTAAACTAAATTTAAAAAATTATTTTTAAATTTAAAAAAAAAAGTTAACCGATAATTTCTGGCGACTCCGCTTGGGACGAGTTCCTCTCTCCATTTTGATCAGAAAGTTTTGTCTTCATATATCGGTAGTGTGTCAATGTCCCTCATGGACCAAACTACCATTTTCCGTTGGCACGCCTCGCTCATTTCTTTCTTGGGCAGGTATAGTCAACTTCTTTGGATTCAGGAGTCGTCTGTTTAATCATCCTTAAACAGAGGGGCACTAGAATCTTTAAGGTTTATTGTGGGTTAGACCCCCAATAGGTGTGGTAGATTAGAAGTGGTCTATCGAAGTGAGTCCGACGCGAAGCCGACCCCCTCCAAATCTCAGGTCGGGTCCTACACTTTATTCCTCTTCGATTTTGATTTGGTGTGAATGAGTTAACACTAAAATTCACTCTCACAATCTTCCATTTAAACTCCAAATAAAACGAAATTCCATCAAAATTTCAAAGTGAAACAAATCACAAAATTTGGGACAAAATTCACATGAATAAAATTCAAAAGATACCCAGTTCATAAGACAAGTGCGTTAACTTGAGTACTTTCGCTGAAATTACAAGGCATTGGACGTCACTGACTTCCGGAAAGTTTTTTCAAATGACAGGAACAATTTCTTCACCAAACTTAATCTTTTCTTTCGCCACCGGAATGGAGTTTGCTATTAGCAAGAGCGAACTGCCTGATTTGACGATCATTAAGTTTGGACCAGGATTCGATGATATTGAAGCCAAACTTGGGAATGTTGTTGTCGCAATAATGAAATCTGAAACGGAGAAGTCCGTCGAGCTTGTGGTGGAGTTTAATCTGAAGTTTGCTAAGGAATTCCTCCCTTTGAAGAGGGTGTTGATTGAAAAGAATTTTGTTGTTGCTGTAAAGTCTGCCACTAGAAGCGTAGGGACCGCTCCCAGGACTTTTTCTGCTTCTGTGTTTTTGCTTCTGTCCCTGGATTCACCGCTACTACACCAACTGTTCCACTAAACAAAGGAAAGTAGATTCTATACAAAGAAGTGTCAATCGATGTTTTTGCCACACTGTTTTCCGTATTCGAGATTGGATCTAACTCAAAGTTCGTGCGACTAACCAAGACAGAAAATGTTGCGCAACTAGAAAATTCTAAGGGGCGAGAAGGCGAAAGCCACAGAGTTGGCTACTACTGACACCGCCCTCCAACTGGATGAGACAGGATTACATGAGACCTCACCTCTAATCATGGGAAGTAGGTTTTACCAGTTGTCTGCTATCTACGTGCTATCTGCGGAGAGGATGGAGTCTATGAGGTTGCTACCATAGTACCGTCGTCATCTCTCCATAATAATCTAAATCCAGCGACGACATTCAAAGAGAAATCTGAGTAATAACGGTGGATAAAGGCAAGCAGTCAGTACAGATTCAGGTCGAGCAGCCTCAATAGATCTACCAGCAACTAGAACAGTACAACCAACAATATCAGCAACAGCACGATCTACAGCATAGCCAGCAATACAACCAACAGTACGGTCAACAGTATCCCAGCATAGGCCATGCCGGATGGATGAAAGACGGGGTCCATCTGCGGCCAAGCAGTTGAACAAAGTATATTCTTTCAGAAAAGAAGCTATAGCAAAGATGTTTCCGGATTTGATTAAGAATCTCAATTTCATATTATGAGAGCCAAAGAGGCCGGAGGAAGTCGACAAAAAAGACCATCCCAACTATTGCCCCTACCATAGACTGTTCGGACACACTATAAAGAATTGTATCAGCGTCAAAGAATGACTTGAGAAGAATTTCAAATACAGGAACATAATAATTCCGAATGAGTATTTGACAGAACCTGAAAGATTTCCATCAATATGATTTTAGTTGATCTAATTGTTCCAATTGACTTCTACACAACTACGCTAGTGCTCAACAAAACAGGTGAAGCTCATCAAAAATCTCCAATTGACCTAAAGTAGTCAAAGGAAGGTCGATCAAGGCTGCATTGGAAAGGCCTCGAGCCGACATTGCACAATTGTGTGAAGAACGAAGAAAAGATACGGGTGATGAACCCTACGATCCGTCAGATTATGTGATAGAGGAATTCGCAGAAATCAACGTTGTTGAGGTCAGAGCCACCTTATCCTCGCGTGATGTTCTTTTTACTAACTGAGGAGAACGCCGTGGATGAGTTGTAAAGAGTCATTCAACAACATGATGAACAGATCAATCAGATGAAGAAACAACTAGAAGAAATGATGTCTACAATTAAGGGACAGTCACAATCCCACAAATGACAGCTCCAGAAGCAAGCCGGTCATAAATTGTTTATATTACAGACGAAAGAAAAGAGTTTACTTCTACTGACAAATAACAACAATAGAAGAAGGATTCAGTCCAAAGCATGATATAGAAGAAATACATTAAAGAAATGGTGGAACAACAAAAGAAGCCCCGACTCAATCAGAAGAAAGAGCATTGATTCTAAAGGACAGGCCATACCCGGAATTTGATGTTGTGCAATACCCCAAGGGTTTCGTACCACCGTCGTTCAAGACATTTGATGGAACAGAAAACTCCCGACAGCATGTTGCACACTTCCGAGTAAGTTGCTGCAACGCGGGGGGTAGTGATGCGTTCTTGTGTCGTCAATTTGTGAGTAGTCTTTCCGAAATCGTTTTTGACTGGTATGCCGAACTACTCAATGGCTCAATGAAAACATTTGCAGAATTAAAAAACCTCTTTGTTAAGTGAATCGATGGAGCTAAACACCATATCACCGTTGGTGATCTTGTGTTGGAGTGACAGAAGCCAACCGAAACATTGATGAACTAAATTTTGTGATGGAAAAATTTTAACATGAAGTATGAGTCACAACTCCAGGAGCAGCAAGCAGTCGAAATCCTTTTAAGGAGCATTCATGGTCCAGTGAGTTTCTTACTCAAGGGATTCACCATCAAGACATTTGAGAAGCTGCTTAGCAAAGTCGGGAATCTCCAAGAAGAGGCTACGTAACTTGGTTTTCTAAAGAAAGCAGAGGGGTTGGAGCCAATGAAAACATTTGAGAAGAAATTTGGGATCATTGCAGTGGTCGACAGAGGCAAGCGATCGTTGCAAATGCAAGCAGAACAACCTCGACAGACCCACCAACGCCCTCAATGGAATGCTCAGCAGAGACCTTACCAAATGGATGAAAGACAAATTCCAACCATGATCGATCAATTAAACAGGATATACTGTTTTGAAGATGAAGCAGTCAAAAAGATGTTCCGCAATCTAATCAAGAAGCCCGAATTCAAGTTAAAAACCAAGGAAGTCGGATGAAGTCAACAAGAAAGGGCACCCGAGATATTGCCCATATCACAGGTTCATTAAACATACTATAGAGTGATTCAGTTTCAAAGTTGGCTTGAGGAAAACTTCAAGAATGAGAGCATAACAATCCCGAAAGAATATCTGAGAGAGCCTGAAAGAGGTTTTATCAATATGATTTCGGTCGATCCCAGTGATCCGCATGACTCCTACGCAGCTGACAAAGGATGAAACGTCTCTTGATTACTATTGTGCAACTTTTGTTATCGAAATGGATGTTAGTGGTATCAATGTTTGTCTGTCCCTTCCCTCCTGCCGCAATAAAATAAAGAAAGATTTTGTTGTTTTTCAGAAATGTTCAATGTTTGGAAAGCACGAATAACAAAACGTTCAAAGCTCAACAAAAATTCAAAAAAGGGGTGATCCAAGATATAAATTTCAATATTTTGATAATAAATAATGATTTCGGGGAAAAATGAAATTAATGTCCTAATAACTGGGTCCTTCACTTTAAAGAATTTAGAATGGGTCCTAAATAAATTTCAAAATAAAAATATGTGCTTGAAATGCAAGCAATTAACTAAGGATATCACGAGACTTTTAATCTTCTGCCAAGTAACTGAATTCTGACTTTCAAATGAGTTATAATATCTCAGGATTTGTCTTAAAAAGTATTTGAGAATTTTTAAACAAGGGAGTTCAGACATTCAAAATCCTTATAGTATTCGAAACTTGGGACCCGACAATGGCGGTAAAAAAGCCAATAAGCAATTACAATTGACACGCTAAAAGGGGAAACAAAAAAATACATTCACACAAATGCCCCTAAGCTTGCATCCAAAGGTGGTGGTTGTCGGTTATGCAAGATGAAGGAGCATTGGTGCGGGTTGTTGTGGCTGGAAAGTGGCATGGAAATAGCAGTTGGACGATAGGGGCAGCAGATGGGGCTGTAGAATATCTATATGGTGGAGGTAAGGGGCTTGGTTGGAGTGCAGGAGGGAGGGTGGCCCATTGTGGGGATTGTAGATTGCAAGAAGGTTGGTCGTGGTTTGGATTGATGGGTGGGAGGAACAGGGTGGCCATTAGAAGTGTGAAGTGGCGGGCTGCAAGGATGTGGTAACATGGACTGGGGTGGAGCTGAGTTTGGACAACACTGTGGTTTTTGGCGGAGTTGCAATAGGGAAAATCCAAATAGACTGCAAGTGAAACTAACGCTTGGAGGTTAAGGCAGAGGGCGGTCTATTGCGAAAACAACTACAAAACTGTTTTTCGACGGTCTACAGGAAGAACGATGACGAAAACAACAAATGAGAGAGATACAACCGTAGCGCCACTCATCCCTTGGACGATGACCGCCACTTTGGAACGATATACGGCCGAAGAACCACTCATTCCTGGATACAATCCTTGAATGAAAAACAAGGGATGTAGACGACTTTCCTAACAGAAACACAAAAAACAACTGACATAGAATATGAAAACAACATACTTATAGATCTAGGGAACTAAGGAGTGGACCCCACTCCAATTGAGTGGTAAATCCATGTATCGCTACTGCTTTCAACTTGGGACATCCATCGTTAATTCAATCTCTTTTCTTCATCTTGTCTGCTCAAATCAGTGCTCGATGTCCATGTCGTTTCTCATCATCCTCTTGTGTTCTACTTCTAGAATCCCAATCTCATTCGTGAGTGTGCATCGATGGTTTACCCCTGATTACAATCTCACTCGTGCTTAACTTTCTTTATCTCCTAATCTTCCTCACTCGCTTCTCTTTAATAGCCTCATGAGCCCCTCTTCTGATCCTCACTCACTTCATCTCTCTCTCTCTCTAATTCTGCTCTCCACTCTCTTCCCCTCCCCCCCCCCCCCCCCTCCCTCTTTTTTGGCTACTCAACTCACAGATTCAATTATTCTTCCCTTCTAGCAGGCTCAATGTACCAGATATTATACTATAGTATTAATGTTTACTAAACATTTATTTTGCACCAAACATCACATCATGGAAATAGCAAAACATTTCTACATAAAGCCAAGTGTTCACAAATCAGTGGACTTCAAAAAAAAAAATGGGTATCATCCCTATTAAATATTATAAATTTTTTCTATTAGCAAAATGTTGGCCATTTGTTAACAAAACTTGAAGGTACAAATACTCGATGTTGGCCATTTGTTAACAAAATTGATAACAAAGAATAAAATGTCAAAGATTCCCAGTTCTTTCCCCCTTCTCTCTTCTCCCTCCTACGTGAACTAACTATCTGAGATCTAGCAAGGAATAGATGGAAGTTTGCTCTTCCCCAAGAAGAGCAAGCAAGGATGGCCCATGTAAGCTCACATGAATAGCATAGCAGTAAAAGAGGTGAGCTTGTCAATGAGCTCATCCAAGCATGAGCATGCACATACGTACTACCCTTGCACACACTTGCATAGCAGCAACCAATGCAAAAACTCAGTAGGGAGTGTGTTTTCTAGTGACATCACAGTCCACGCCTTAGATATTGTATATAGCGTCAACTTCAATTAGTCAAGCTGAGGCCCTAAAGCATCGCCCTAAAGCATTCTTTTCAATTAGGTGTGTTTTTGTCCAAGACGATATTAAAATTTGATGTTCAAACAAAAAAAATTCTCACGTGAATAAATTCAGCGAAAAAAAACAATATGTTTAAAGGAAAAGAACTTTAAGAAATTTGCAATTCATCTTACAACTACCCTTTATATTGATATTTAATAGAAATCCAATTTTTTAAGAAAATATTTGGAGTGACTCCACAATTTCAAGGACCCAAGTATAATTTCTCCCTTCTCTTTCCTTATTTTATATTTTTCAATGTTTTTGCTGAGAAGCACTGCTGCTTATGCAAGGTTGGCAATAGTAACTTCGATATCAGTTGCTCAGTAGGAAAGTAAGAACAAAAAGTAATCATGACAATGGAGTGGCACAAAATTTTATGCCCAATAAAATAATTCACTTATAAATGGCAAGGTTTATATTAACAGATTCCTTGTTACAACTGAAACAATAGGAGGGCCGAGATGTTCAAAAATCTACCATGCAGAATTGGATGCCTAAATTTAAAAAAAATTAAAAAACTATTTTAGTATGCATTATTTGAAAAGTACAGAATTGGATGCCTAAATTTAAAAAAAATTCAAAAACTATTTTAGTATGCGTTATTTGAAAATAATAGAACTTATGTACCTCACAGCACAGTATTACAGTACATGACGCTAAAGATGAGATATTCAAATAGATCTAACAGAATATATAAAAATTTCAATTTTATGAAAAAAGGACTATTATTATACTTCTACTGGCAAAAAAGTCACTTACCTGTATGAAGCTTGAGCAGAAACTTGCCACTTGTTAACCGAAATGACTGATTTCCTATGGTGAATTGTACCAAAGGAAAAGCTCAGAGAGTTTGGGAGAGACAAGTGTGATGGCTTCAAGTGATAACCTTAAAAACAAACGGGAAGGTGTAAGGAACAAAATCAAACAAACAATCAAGGAAATAGAAACAGCAAATTCCTCAAGTTAGCTGGAAGATTTAAATTGATAATTGAACGATAGGAAAACACAAGTTCTAACTTATATTCCATGCAAAGAGTTGGTGATACACAAACCATAAGACTATAATTTATAAAGAAATGAAAACAACAATTCAATCCATTGTTAACACGTCTACTAGAGACAAAACAAAATGAGCCTGATACTTACTAAAGTTACACATGGCGTGACAAGGTATTGTCCAAGTATATAAGTGCATATCAAAATCTATATAATACTGTTCACATGGTGCAACGAAATTAAAAAAAAAAAGGAAAACTAAATCAAAGAACTGGCATGTCATTGAGTTATATATTGCCTTGATGTGAAATAAAAATAGCAAGTCTTTCATTTTTAGAATATAGTGTCAGAACCAAAAAAAAAAAGAACAACAGTAGCTTGTGGGCATGTCATTTTTAAATATTACTGAGTTTGTACTTACATAGGTACAATAAAATGGATACCAACCTATTAGATCACTAAATTCTCCGAAAACATATCACGACTTGACGCAATCTGAAGTTCAACTCCAAACACACGTATAAGGAAAGTTTGAAGAGGGCACAGAACCCAAGTTCAAATAAGATAATATAATCCCTTCTAAAAGAGCATATGAATAGAGTCAATAGACTCGTCCCCCCTAGAACAACAGTAGCTTGTGGGTCTATTCAGGCCATTATGCTCCTTGCCTGGGTGACAATACTAGCTGAATTGATCAAACAAAAATTAAGTCCTCAAACAATTACTAACAGAAAAAAAGTAAGGCAAATTTTATTCAATATGACATTAATTTCTATAATTACTGGTAGCCCGTTCAGACTTCTGTCTTCAATGATTTATGCCAAATAAGGTGTGAGCCTGTACGCTCATAAAAGTTTGTTTGATGTATTTAGCCCTACAAAAATAAGCTAAGAAATACAAAATAAATAAAGAACACAAATAAAAAGGCAATTTGCACAAGGTTGACGAAGCATTAGATAGAAGGGGCAAAAGTAAAAGAGTAAACAGTCATTAATTTAAATAAAAATATAAACATATAAACTCAAAAAAAATGTATTAAGTTTGTCAATAAGAAGTAAGTGAATTTCAGAACTTAAACGATAAATAGAATTTGAGCTACAATAAAAAATTTAGTGAAGTGTTCATTATCACTTCAAGAAGTTAAGATAAATGTAAAGAAAGCATCAAAAAAATAGCAGTAAAAACAGAAAGGATATTGAAGAGAACAGAGGAGAAAATTCTCTCAGAAATTTTATTCTCAATCTTCAACTATTAGGTTATATATATAGGGCAACTATTATCTTCTAACTTACTAGATATATTTATCATAAATATGGAAAAGAAATAATTCCGAAATAAACTGAAATAAGCATAAATAGAAAGAGAACAAAAGTCATCATGAAGTTTTCTAAATTATCACCAATCAAATCTTCCTATATTTTCTCGAAAGTCCACACTCCCCCCTTAACTTGGGTCATATATACTGTGTAGGTACAACTTGATATTCAACTCAATGAGGCTGCCTAGAAATAAAGCTATCAGCGACTTTAAGATGAGTTCAAATGTAGATTAAGTAAAAACTGTCACCATTGACCTTTTTAGAGAAAAAAATGTCTATCAATCTCAATGTGTTTAGTTCTGTCATGATGCACATAATTCATTGCAATACCGATGGCAACTTGGCTATCATGGAACATCTTTATGGGACTAACTGTGGAATGTTCCAGCTCATGTAAATAACCTTTGGATTCACATTCCTTCGCAAATTCTCAAAGCAAGTGCTCTGTACTCAGACCATGCACTACTTCTAAGGACCACTACTTGCTTCTTGCTCACCCATGTGTCAAGATTTCCTCATAAATAGGAGTAATACCTAGATGTGAATTTTATGTCAGTGAGTTCTTCTGCCCAACTAGTATCAATGTAAACATTTACCTCCATAGTGTCTGATTTATTAAACAATAACCCTCTTTCTAGAGTTCTCTTAAAAAACCTCAATATTCTGTAAAACATCTTCAAATGTTATTTATTTAGACTCTTCATATGTTGACTCACAATTTTGACAGAATAGGTTATATCAGATCTAGTGTGCGATAAATAGATAAGCTTTCCCATATATATTTTTCCACTAATGTCTTTTTCTCCTGAATTTAACTTTTTTGCTAAAATCCATAATAGTATGCAGGTTTACACCCCAGCATTCTTGTCTCTTTTAGAATGTCTAGAATGCCCTTCCTTCGAGATATCACAATTCCAGTCTTCAAACTAGACACTTCTTTGCCCATAAAGTATCTCATAGCTCTTAGATTATTGATTTCAAATTCAGTAGCAAGAACATCCAAAATCTTCACAAACTTTTTTATCACCACTTGTAAAGATCATACAATCTACATAGACAATGAATACAGTTTTTTTACTTTTTTGTGTATGATCTACAAACAGTGTATGATCAGCATAGCATTGAATGCGCCCATTAAATTTCATATGACAAACTTGTCAAACCAAGCCAGTGAAGATTTTTGAGGCCATAAAGTGAATTTTTTAGTTTACAAACCAAATGTTTATTTGAGCCATTTTTAGCTCTAGTGGGATCTCCATACACGATTTTTCCTCAAGGTCTCCATTCAAGAAGACATTCTTGATATCAAGTTGATGCAATTCCCACATTTTGTTCATTTCAAAGGAAAAAACTCTTACAATGTTTAGCTTGACCACTGATGCAAAGGCCTCCTGAGAGTATCCCATAAGACTGAGTGAAACTTTTAGCCACCAACTAAACACTGAACCTCAAAATCCTCCCATATGCTTTGTACTTGACATTGAACACATATTCACACCCAATGATTTTTTTGTTTGGAGGAAGCTTTGTAAAGGTCCATGTGTCATTTAGACCAAATACTTGGATCTCCTCTTCAAATAACCTTTTCCACTATGAACATTGAAGTTCTTCATGAATAGATTTTTGGGTATCTGCACAATATCAAGATTAGATACAAAAGTTTTATAAGGTGATGATAACTTCCCACAGGTAATATACTCTTGGATAGTATAGTTTGCACAACTTTTCCTATCTTCTCGACTGAAATCCGCCTACCTTAGAACTTCAAAGATGTTTGGATTTGGGTTTGGTTGAGAACAGTCTTGTGGGTATCATACATATCTAACTGTAATCAGTACTTAGTGTGTTGACGTATTGAGTCACACTTAACTCTTCTTATCGAAGCTCATGCAATTTATCTCAATCTCAAATAACTTTGAAGTATTTTTGGTAATGTAATAAGTCGTCATGTGTTGCTTCCCAAATCTCTTATGTTGTTTAAAAAGCAAGAAATTTTCTCTAATCTCTATAATCATAGAATTGATCAACCAAGATATGACCATGTGATCATGAATCTTGTATGAGCGATGGTTAGGATCAGTGAGCTCAGAAATTGTCATCTCCCATAAAATGTTCCTCTTTTACTTTGTCACAAATGCACATAAACACGAACTGGAACCATTGAAGGAAGTTATGGCCATTGAGTTTATGGTTTGTGATAAACGTAAACAGTTTTGAAAATGTTTGAACATAATTCATGACCTCTGATTCAGAATTAGCCTCCGAAGTAGAGCTAGATATCTTCATTTAGTACTTCTCCATAAGCCCTATGCACGTTTAGGGCTACATAAGGGGAAGAAGAGAATTTTTATTGCTATTCACTAGGTTATTGCTAGATGTGTCATTGGTTTGCAGCTTGCTACAGAAATTTTGGGTTGTGGCTCTGATTTTAGCCTGCATGGATCGTAGTAGACGGGCTTGCAGGGAGGATATCACGTGCGAGAGAAGATCTCTGCAACTGGCAGTCTACAGGAATTCAGGAAAAAAAAGAAACAGGAACCAGAAGACAACCCTGCAGCGAGAAGATCTACTTCGTCTAGAAAGCCTGTAGGGAGAACCGCTTGGAAGGAGAAGTTTGCTTTGCAAAATGTTTGCAGGTCTGCACTGGCTGCTGCCTAAACAATTGACTACTCTGGTTGCTACTAGTGGCTGATCAGGGAGAAGTCTACAGAGAGCAGACTACAAGGAGAGTTACGGCCTACAGGGGCTGGAGGCTGAAGAGAGGCTCTAGCAGAGGAAGGAGAGTTAGGGATTGTTTCCAAGTGTTGATACAAAGAAGAAAACTGAGCATAAAATTCTCTCCGAGATCTTATTCTCAATATTCAACTATGAGGTTACATATATAGGGATATTATTCCCTTCTAATTTAGAAACTAATCAAATTTGTCTTTCTTAAACATGGAAATGAAATAATTATGAAATAAACTGAAATAAACATAAATAGGAAAAGAATAAAACTAATCAAGGACTTTCTTAGATTGTCTTCAATCAACTCTTCTTATATTTCTCATAATTCCAGAAATATCGAAGGAACAAAGAGTGAAATGTCCAAAAGTGGTGAAAGTTATTTAGCACATGCGCATTGTTTATGATGAAATCAAAGCTAGTTCATGATGATAGCAACCTTAGGTTGCTTTCATCCAGAGTCTGTTAGGAAAATAAGGTTTTCAAGCTAGCTCTAGATGATAGCAGCTTTAGGTCATTTTGATCCAAAGCCTGTTAGGAAACCAAGAGTGATCATTAGGGGTTGCATGGTTGTCGCCTAAAGTGTCACAACCAGGCCAGGAAACTTAGAATTAACTAAGGCGGGAGCGAACAGACGGATGGCAAAAAAAAATTTTAAATATTAACATTAGTCAATAATATTCATATAGAAAAGAGTCGCTAATTCACATTAAACATATAAGTAATCATTTAATAAATACATACAATTATCAAGTGATATAGTTATACAAATAATATGATAAAATGAGAGAATAAAAGAACTAACAGACTACTAACTATTATCAATAATGCATCTCTTATAAATAAATTCTATTCTATCAATCATATCAATATAGCAAACATTTTTTTGAAAATGGTAGTTAAACATGTTAAATTTTAATAAAATTAGTCAATAATTACTCATTTATTATGCATTAAATTTTTATATGTAAATGTTGAACATGATTGATGAAGATCAAAAAGTAAACTTTGCCTTTTTCATTTTTATAAAATTGAATTGAATTATCAATTATATTTTCATTTTCATTGAAAAATTTTCTTTTTACATTTTCTTTTACTTATAAAAGCTATGTCAAGAGCACCATCAAACTATTTTTCATTTTACCATAAAAACACAATCATTTAGATTTTCTATTACATTTTTTTTACCATGAAGTACAACAATTTTCATTTCTTTTTTCTTTAATGTGTATGAATACAATAGCATCCTTTGCTATTACAAAAGATGACACCTCATAGACTTAATCATTTATTTTTCATTTAAATTATATTTCATTTATTTCAATAATTAAATTTATTTAATTTTTCATATAATGCAGTACAAAAGATAGAATTGAAATCATAAAAAAGTCATATTATTTTTACTTATCTTGAGCCAGTTATTAGTGTTTTTAGCATGTGAAAGAAATGAAAGATTTTTAAAGAAAAAAAAATACATTTAAAGCAAATAAAGTAATAACTACTCATTTGAATTTACGTTATAAACGATCCTTTCAAATCTTTTAAATTGTTCCATCTTAAAATGGATTCACAAAATGGATTCACGAAATTTATTTAAAATAATAATAATTAATAACCATAACCACATGTAAATGTAAACATTTTCTTAGTTTAAATAGGAAAATTATCAATCGATTGATGTGGCAAACTCTCAAACTCTTTGATTTCAAATCCAATTTTTATCCATTTTTTATTCTCTTATGTTCCCCGACGTTAATTAACATAACTCAAAATTAACATTACCCCAAAATAATACTTAAACACATTCTCAATTCTATAAAAGAAATATAATTTCAAATAACCCTAACATACTTTTCTAAAACATGTTCAATTGATTGGTTTGATTCCCTCGTCCTTTAAATAAATTGTTCATCAAATTATAATCACAATTTTAATTTATGAAATTATACTATTAAATTAATAGCAATTTTAATTAAAATAATTTATATAAATAAAACAAAAAATCTACTAACCTCTCTTCCACTAATCGATCATACCTCTCACACAAGCACGTTACTCCTCATCCCATTTTTTCGATGTCGCTCGGCTCTTCCTCCTCAATCTTGAAAGCACACTGCACAAATCTTTTATCACGACCCAGCCCGAGGTTTGGAATTAATCGAGACGGGAACAAACGGTCGGATGATATGAATTAAATTTTCAATATTCATCTACAATTTAACAGATGAAATAGCCACTAATTAATTGAAATTAAAGCAATAAAATTAAATCTGCCTCGTTAATGATTGCCCATGTATTTTATACACATTTTCTTTTTTATCAATCATCTTTTAATTAATTAAATTAACATGGAAAGTTAATTTAAAATAACTGTGAGCTAAACAAGTCTGTGAATACTCGTATTCCTAAACTATAATAATATAGGGAAAAAAAACAAAATGCATGTCAATTAAATGATCAATGTTAACATTTGAAATGTTATCAATAAATCTTACTACAACAGTAGCATACCAATATTAGTTTATATTTATACAGTCATCATAGAAACAAAGTTTAAAAATTTAAATTAATTAAAGCACATCAATATCAATAGTCATTTTCATATAGATGCACAGGTACCTTAGTGCTCCCCCGCAAGTACTATCAAAGAGTTACTTCATCATAGTCAGTCATGCACATACAAGTAGTCAACTTAAACATATCATTCATGTGTCCTCGCATTTAATTTAGCATACCATATAAGCATACACTAAATGCATGAGAGTAATTAGTTACAACATTCATAATAATATGAATAATAAATAAAAAAATATCTTAATCAGAATAAAACATGTCCCAGTATCATTAACTGCAAAATAGTTGAGAAGAAATAAATTATTATTACAAATTAAAAGTACGAATACTCACCTCGATGATAATTAATCTTTTATTTGATTTTTCTTGATGTCGACCTTTCTAAAAATTGAAATCCTAATATAATATTCACGTCATTAGAAATTTAATTTATTTATATTATTTCAGTTAGTTAAATAAGTATAGATTATATTTTTTTTTTCAAAAAAGAGCAACTCATGACTCCTTACAAGTTAACAAATCATCCCATTTTTTCGATGTCGCTCGGCTCTTCCTCAATCTTGCCAGAACACACAAACCTTCTATCACGACCCAACCCGAGGTTTGGAATTAATCGAGACGGGAACAGACGGTCGGATGGTATGAATTAAATTTTCAATAATGCATGAGAGTAAGTAGCTACAACATTCATAATAATATGAATAATAAATAAAAAAATATCTTAATCAGAATAAAACATCTCCCAGTATCATTAACTGCAAAATAATTGAGAAGAAATAAATTATTATTACAAATTAAAAGTACGAATACTCACCTCGATGATAATTAATCTTTTATTTGATTTTTCTTGATGTCGACCTTTCTAAAAATTGAAATCCTAATATAATATTCACGTCATTAGAAATTTAATTTATTTATATTATTTCAGTTAGTTAAATAAGTATAGATTATATTTTTTTTTTCAAAAAAGAGCAACTCATGACTCCTTACAAGTTAACAAAGCAAAAAAGGGAT
Source organism: Phalaenopsis equestris (assembly GCF_001263595.1). NCBI lineage: Eukaryota > Viridiplantae > Streptophyta > Magnoliopsida > Asparagales > Orchidaceae > Phalaenopsis > Phalaenopsis equestris. The sequence continues at coordinate 14,314 of NW_018217965.1, read as the reverse complement.
ACATAGATTATATATATATATATATATATAATTTAATTGAATAAGTTTTTTTATTAAATATATAAATATATATGAATTTGATGATATGTATGCAAATCCCTTAAAATTAAATTGAGCTTAAATTAAAAAATAATAATTTTTAGTTTGAAGTTTTAGGATGTCTTTTACTTTATGACAATTATAAATATTTATTAAAATAGTTACAAAGCTAATATTAGTTTTTTTAAAGAAAACATATTTTGAGCATTATAAACTATTTCTTTTAATTATTAAATATTTGTTTATTATTATTAGTATCAAACTTATAATTTAAAAATTGAGTTTAAATTTACAAGCTTTAAAATAGACATAAATTGAGAAAAATGCCTTTTATTTATTTTTGTAAAAAAATATACTTGAAACCTTATTTTATTATTGAAATATGCCATTTATGCAAGCTAATAAGCTGGTAAGATGATTGTCATTGCCAGTAGTAACCAATCTATCATCCAATATGTTCCCAAGCTGGAGTAGGCCTCCATTCTTCTTCTTCCTCCTGGAATAGGCCTATCATTCCTCTTTCGAAGAATCAGTCTGATGGGGTGGTAGAGCTGAAGCAGAAGAAATACCAATCATAGTACCCACAAAAGGTTCTAGTATATGTGAAGTATGAGTTGTCTCTACATCGGATACTTCCTGAATAAGCGAAGCTACGAGGCTCTCCTAATTATCAATCTGAACACTATCATTTGTAGGTAATAATCCATCAGCATTATTTTTTATGGGGTTTGAAGGTGTCAGCATCACATCACTCGTAGTAACAGTAACAATAGTGTCATGGGGGGTCCTCACGAGCAACAGACAACTCATGTCTGGTAGTATCCTCCTCAGGTGGAACAAAAAATGTCCAGAGCAGTGGGGTTAGACCCATCCTTATTAACTTGAACCTTAGATTTCAAGTTTGGATGAAACTTGTGACATTTATCAAGGACATGACCAAACATCTTATATTCCCACGAACCAATAAACATAATCATTCATTATACATATTGACAAGTATTGACTAATTTTTATTTCTGTAGTAGTTGCACTGATCTGTAAAACTACATCTATGTTGCAGATAGATAATTGTAATTTGAGAGTTTAAATGTATAACAGGTTATATCCAAAAAGAAAAGTACTCACAGATGAGTTCTTGAATGGCGTTGAGGAATTCATGTAGGTGGCACCACAGCTGCTCATTTATTGTTCTAAGAAAAAGTTCTGGTGTCCTTATGTGAAGCATAAAAATCAAACACTTCTGTCACTCGAAAAAGTAAAGTTGGATCTCTAAAGCAAGGGATTCAAACCTAATTATTGGTATTGGACTGCGCATGGTGAGCAAGAATTGAAGTTCAATTCAATCAAGGAGGTGCATCGATAAGTTATGCCCTACAGAGGAATTTGATCTTAGCACATATGAAGAAATGGCTCATGGTGCTCAAAAAGCTCAAGTTGTTGAGAGTGTTCGACATGAACCTGAAATATTGAACAACGAATCACAACAGTTCTATGTTTTATTAAACGCTGCACAACAACTTTAATGTGATAATTGCACTGCACATATAGAGTTATCAGTAGTACTGAGAATGTTGACCATCAAATTTGATTTTAATATGCCCATAAAAGTATTTAATCAGGTAGCAACTTTATTGAAAAAGACAAAACTTGTAGGGAATTCGGTGTTGGATGGCCTAAAAAGAATGAAAAAATTTATTTTAAAGTTACAATTATAGTTTGAGAAGATCGATTATTGTGATAATCGGTGCATGATATATTACAAGGAAGATGCAGTCGAAACGATTTTTCGTGCAGGTAGATTCAAACAAAAGGAGAGAAAAAAAAATCAGAAAAATATTCTATACAAGCATCTTATTTTTCGCTCATAACCCGGCTTCAGAGATTGTTTGCTTCCATGCGTACAGCCTCTCACATGACTTGGCACATTACTGGATCTGTTGATGCTAACTCGATGAGTCATCCGTCACATGGTGAGGCCTGGAGACATTTTGACACTATTTACCCGGATTTTGCAGCTGAAGTACGCAATGTTAGACTTGGGATATGTGTGGATGACTTCACCCCATACAGTCATGTTGAAAACTCGTGCTCATTATGTCGTACAATTTGCCCCCTTTTATGCGATCGTATCAGGCCAACATAGCCCGAAGGGGAAAATCGACGTCAACTTACAGCCTTTGATTGAAGAGCTTCAAATATTATGGGATTCGGATGTGCTTATGTATGACATCGCTACGAAGCAGAATTTTCAACTGAGGCCGGGAAATGGGATGTTATCTGGTTAGAGCACAACCAAAAAATTGGCGTGTTCTTACTACATTGATATGTCAGAAGCATTTACTCTGAAACATGGTAGGAAAAACAACTAGTTCAACTGTCACCGAAATTTCTAAACCACGATCACCCATTTAGAAGCACAGAGATAAATTCTTCAAAAACAGGATTGAGAGATTAAGTCCACCTCCCAGGATTACTGGAATCAAAATATTGAAGATGATCAGTAAAGTGTCGAAGATCGTCGAGAGAACAGGGTTAGCTTCAACTAATCTTCTTCATTTTGGTGTTACGCACAACTGGACGAAGCTTAGTATATTATGGGATTTTCCGTACTATAAAACTAATCTTATTCGACATAATCTCAATGTTATACACATTGAGAAGAATTTTTTTGATAACATCTTCAACACTGTGATGATTATTAGGGGTAACATCAAAGATAATGTGAAAGCTAGAATAGACCAAAACTATCCATATATCAAATATCAGGTGAGCTATCAGGGAGGCATGACACATGATATTTAAGCGATAAAGAGATTCGGGCAGCTGCATTGTACGTCCTGATGAACTGTGACGATGTTCAGCCATTTTTATACAGTAAGATTCACGGTTTCCAAACTCAATACATATTGTCATTTATTATTGAGAATGTTATTATATACTGACTAATTCAAAAATAAAAATAACAATATTGTGAGCAGATTATTTATCGACAGCTTGGACATAAAAGATAAGTCTCTGATAAGCAGGAAGGTCGAAGCAGACTTTCCAGCATTATTCAAATTATACGTCAATGAACAAATCTAATCACATATACGTAATATGATCGTGGCATTTAAAGTTACATTGATGGTACCTCTATATTTGTTATAGGTTTACAACACGGCCAACGGAATCACAAATCAGAGATTATTATAGCTTGTCTATGGGCCTAATCGCAGTGTTACTACATCACAGATATATGATGTAAACGTTATACGTTTCATACGAGTTCTAGGCATGAAGGAAAGAAGGCATATAATTGCAGTGTCGTTGTTAAAAGAAACACAAACATATAGCAAGATTTGCTATTACGGCGTACTTGACGAACTCATTTAATTGCAATGTTTAGGACATGTCAGCTATATTGTATATGTGTTCAATTGTCAATAGTTTGATCTTATTCCAAATTGAAGAACTCAAACACTCACGTCATATGATACACTGAGGTCAAATTGAACAGTTGATATGCGAAGTTTGATCCTTTTATTGGCACGTCAAGCTGCACAGGTTTATTAACTTCAATAAACTGGTAGAATAAGTGATAAAGTTGATTAGGTTGGGGTTATGAAGAATAAACCAAATAAAACTATTAAGCTGCATATTCTATAGAACCAATTCACGAAGAAAAAAGTATGTCAGATTTATGATGAAATATTTGTGTTGGAGGATACCACAGGGATTTTTAAAGAGGTTGCTCATGGTTTGGATGAGGATGATGAAGAGAGTGAAGAATAAATTGTAAGTTCATCTTCGACAACAAATTCTTTTGATGAAGCTTAACAACGTAGGTATGTAAATTTTAGATTAGTTGTTACTGCTACTTTTTTGTCTTTTATTTTTGTTGAATTGAGGCATAGCTCTTACCCTAGCTTTTAATGTTTTTAGAAGTAGCTGCTACTTATGTCTTACCTTTACTACACTGTTTCTTTCTGCTTATGATTATTTTCCCCGCCAGTACTAATCCTTTTAATGTCATTCCTTTATTTGCAGATGGTCACAGGTGATACAGGTGGTAAGCCACCTCATAGACCTCGTGTTCTTGGGACCCTTAAGATACCTACCCTTGAGAACACCTACCGTAGCGAGAAGAGGAGGTCGTCTACATCTGTCACTGCTTCCACTACTGCTACGCCTTTGGTACCTTGGTACCTTCTCCCCCCCCTGTTGGTGCTACACCTTCAGTGGCACCTCCTCCCCCGTCAGCTACAGCTACACCTCCTCCCACAACCACTGCTGCCACCCCTTCTGTGACACTTGCTCCCATACCCGATGTCGACCCGTCTCCTATGACGTATGTTGCTTCTACACCTACTCCCCCACCTACTGCTGGCAAACCTCTTGAGTCTAGCCTGTCAACTGCAGCCCCCACCCACCCCCCAGGGTACATTTACTGTCAGAGGAGGACTCGTAAGTTATTTTAAACTCTATATTATGTTTATTCTTCATGTTATATGTTTTTTTTATTACTAATTTGTTTCTTAAGCAAATTCATTCACCACAGACTGCCCGTCAACTACATCACAGAGATTATTAGAAGCAGATACGATGAACCCTATCTGTCATGGAAATAGATAATTGCAGCCACTCAGGACTTGTGGCTCTAAGAGTTTGAAGTACGATTATGTAATTTGAATAAAATTTATAAATTTGATTTAATTTTTTTAATAACACATGGCTTATTTTTTACGTTGCAGAGGTCCTTCACCTAACTCCCAAAGCACCACCAGCAAATATGTTGAATATTCGAGATTCGAGACAAACATCACATTCCCGACATATTCACGACAACCGGTTAGAGGGACGAGCTGCCTTCCTGGATTGGTGAGGAGCTCTGGGGTCAGTTGACTGCAGCTTGGGTCTCTCTTGATTATGAGAGAAAGGGGCAGACGAATAGGAAGAAACGAGCGACGGAGAGGGCAAGAGGAGTTGTGCTCCATATTGGCGGATCAGTCCCCCATATGAAGCACTATAAGAAGCTGGGAAGATTTTTTTAGATATTTAAACATTAATTCATAATTTAAAGAAATTTTTTAGTGCTAACCATTTTTGCACTCTACATAACATATGCTAAGGAGTTCAGTCATGCTCCCTCCATTCAGAGTTGTATGTCCGAACTCATCGGCATCTGAGACTGCGCAGTGGACCTTGATGCATTTATGGCGGGTTGCTATAAGCTAAAAACCTTAATCTAAAAGTTAATTTTGAATCTTAACTATTGAAAATGTCACTTAATTGTTGGTTTTTATTAGCAGCTCCAGAAGAGGCATTTGGCCGCTTAGGCCCAGACTTCTGCCAACGACATTGGTAGTGAGTCTACCACTAAACAGTCCAAAGTACGAGCTTCGGACCCAGGCAACAGGAAGGAGAGGGTTTATGGCCTTGGAGCAAAGGGAATAGCCTTTGAGGTCAAGTTCTCCTATGGTCCGGTTCTTAGTTCCCCGAGCTCCTCACAGCCAAACAAGGAGGCACTTGCTAGTTGCACGAGCAGATGCTAAAAGATCAACATAAAATTGAGGGTTCTATAACATGCATGGCGGAGATCTTAGCAAATAGTCGAGGCAAGCAACCGATAATATTTGTGCAGAAGAATGGAGATGATGACTAGTTTTTTTATGTTTAATTTTATTTCTAAGTATTATGTTAAATATTTGTTGTGTAATTTTTTGGATTAACTTTACTATTCTTATTTGTGTCTTGTGATAGTTTTTTTCTTTTATTAATAATATTGTTTAGATATCTGATCTGTGATATGGCTATGTTTAATGTGGAATATGTTTTTGTGCAGGTTGTGGAAATGTAAATGGTGTTCTAAATTGTGGTACAGGTTTACGTCAACAATAAATCAACAATAATACTTTATTGTTATACTATATTTTTTTACGTAAACTGAAGCTAATAATCATGGTCCGATATTTTTATATGCAAATTTCGACGCACTTGTCGTCTAAACAAATCTGACATTAATACAAAGTAACAACAACAACAGCAAAGCCATAATCTCACTACGTCGGATTGGCCACATGAATCCTTCTCCATTGCTTCCTATTTAGTGTCACATTTATCGCAACGAGCTACCACCAAAAATCAAAAAAAAAACCTTAAATATTCAACCTATTTGAGCCCCCCTTAACGCTAATTCCTCGTGTCACCCACATACTTCATTGAACATGCGCTTCTTTTTTTATTAATTTTATAGATGCAAGCATTCTCTTAATAAAAAAGGGTGGGCTTGTAATAAAATTTAATGATTGATGAATAACATAATTTGAAAGCAAGATTGCTCTCTAATCTCTCTCTCACAAGGATAAATGTCTGCCAAACTTTTCCCTCTCCCTCCTTCCAACTCCCTTCTTCTATGCCCAACATCATCTTCCTCTTCCTATTTTTGCATGACATCACAAAGCCTTGGGTAAAAAAATAGTTTATTTGATGTTGTGCCCCCATTAACCACTCCAGAGTATTGTTTTGTGGCAAAGAAATTTAATGCAGATAAATTAAAACATTGATGTTGTAATTAATACTCAAGTCACTTAATGCCTCATAAAACTCGCGGTTATTTAATTATTCACTATAAAAGTTTTAATCCATGTATTATAACTTGTAAGAAATATGTTATTATTTTTAGCAATTAGTAGTAGTTCATTATTTCTTCTACATACATGGCTATAGAAGGGCGCATTTATAAACTACATAGTGATGTAGAAGAGAAAGAAAAGGAAAAGTGAATGGGCATAAGAAGGCTCCATTTATATACTATATTATCTCTTATTTTTGCAATTTACAAACTTAAAAAAAAAAAGAGAAAAAATATATCATCCAAGGATTTTAAAAAAATTTGAACTCTTAGAAGAGATTTTTTTCTATTATTTCAAAATTTTTAATTTACAAACATAGAAGAAAGCATCATTTGGAAAAAGATACTTCTAATTGCTCATCCTTTCTTGAATCTTCTCTCTCCTCTATTTTGTTGTATAGTGAAGTCTAAAATATGATATGGTATTATATTGTGTTTAGTACATTTATTACATATTTTTATACTTTTTAGGTACATATGGTGCATTTGTGCAGTATACAGGGATGAAAAATGCACTTGGAAGAAATTGGAATTAGTGTGTATCAACGCCCCAATGCCGAAGTAGGCTAGCACAAAAGGCAAGCACCTCAGCACTTGAATTAGGCTTCCTCCGTCCAAAAATACAGAGAGAAAGATGATGCAATGTCGCTGAGCCCGAAGAACTAAATTGACAAGTAAGTTACAAAATGCAGTGCTCAAACCCAGCGTTGTTGTGGTTGTTGCCAACGCACCAACACTCCCCACAGTCATAAGGTGGTTTTTGCGGTTTGTTGACAGTTCAACAATGTAAAGCCTAAAAAACTCCAAATTGATGAAGAGGATAGAGTTCAGATAGGAAATACAAGAGAGAGCTTACGGTGTGTGTGAGACTGCGGGTTTCAATTTGTGTAATGTGTATGTTTGTGCAAATGAATCAAGAAGTGCATTGTAAAAGAGAGTATCGCCTTGAAGCGAATAGGACATTCAAATCAGGTGTGATCTTCTCTTTATCATTGTATAATTTTGATTTTACTTGCAATGAAATCTATTGTAGTTTCTTCACACATGTTTGGAAGCAAGTTTTCTTACTTCTTTGGATTGGTGATGTGAAAAATTTAGTCCATTCCATACAAATTTCTTAGAGTAAATCATGGCGTGTTGATATGCTAACAATCAAACATCACTTACTTTCTAGCTGGCCACTAGAGAAGTTAAAATAAATTTTGATCTAGGACTATTGACCGTAGATTGAAGGAACAATAATGTTCAAATAATTTCTTGGTGGAATAAAAAAATTATCATCGGGAGATTGCAATCAGATAGAAAAATGAGGAATCCTAAGAGCCTTTGCAGGATTAAAAGAACATAACCATAATATGATACCTCAATACTTCTTATGTATAGAAATATAGTAAGGAGTAATAGTCCTCATTTGTTAACAAATTTGAAAGAATTTAGTGGAAGAACTAGGAATTTTAGCAATATCCAATTCAAAAAATGATTTCTCACTCTAGTGAAAACCTAAATCTTTAGTTTTCACTTGAAAATCTTAGGTCGTTTAGAAACATTTTCAAAAATCAAAAATATTGTGGACTAAAAACTAGATTTAGTAAACTAGTAATCGAACTGTTTAAAGGATAATACATTGCTCATGCAATTGAAATTTGGACTTAAAATAAGTTTACTACTTAATCGACTAATATTCTTTCGTGATTAATATGTGCAGCACTATACTGCGGATCATGTCTTGGCATCGTTGTCGAGTGACATTAATTTTTTAATTGAAGTTAATACTAATTGAGGATTTGAAATTTAGATTAAAAAATCAATATTATTTGTTTTTTCTGTTTTTACTCAGTATACTTATATTGTATTATGATTTATTTGTTCAGAGTTCTAATTTTTTTTCAGAAAAATCTAAAAATATCATAAGTGTATAATTTACTTTCTATTATATTTGGTTTATCTTGTGTTTTATTTTGTCAATTGTTACTTTAAGGCTAGAAGAGCAACACACAATTTCTTGATGAAATAGGAATATTATCATTAAAAGATTACAATCACAAAGGGGAATAAGGAATCATGGGAGCCTTTACAGGGTTAAGATGACTTAATCATAATATGAGACTCTAATGCTTCTCATATTTATGAATAGTAAGGAGTAATAATCCCTGATTATCAACAAATTTGAAAGAATTTAGTGGATGAACTAAGGATTTGCATAATATCCAACTCAAAGAAAGTTATCTCACCGTGGTCAAAACCTAAAATTTTTAGTTTTCTCTATTAAAATCATAGGTCTTTTAGAAACCATTTTAAAAATAAAAAATAATTTGGACTAAAAGCTATAATTAGTAATGGTAATTCAATTATTTGAAAGATAACTCATTCCTTGTGGAATCAATACTTGAACTCAAAATTCATTTACTAAATCGACATATATACTTATGTGATTAACGTGTGCATCACCGCACTGTGAATCATATAGCACATAAATAAAGAAAGGAGAGAAACACAAAGCAAAGAGCATATGTCACTAAGTAAAAACAACTTATTTTATCTATTTAATGTCTATCATAATGTGTTATATACATATATACATATATATATATATATAGATGGATGAATTTTTACTGCTGAAGGTTTGGGGTTTAAAGGTTTGAAACAGTTACAACAAGTGAACCTTTGTAAGATCTGGATCAAGTTCAAGCAGCAAGATTCATTATGGGCCAAGTTTATGCTGGGGAAATATTATAGAGCAAACCATCCATCTCTGGTCAATAGAAAGACAGAAGACTCTAAGACCTGGATCAATATGCTGAAAGTGAGAAGTTTGGCTGAAGACCTTTTCTTATGGGACCTTGGACAAGGCAAAGTTCATTTTTGGCTGGACCACTGATGTCTAAAGGAGATGTTGCAACCCATTTCTACTGACCTTAATCATAATCTCAGGGTTGTTGATTGCTAGGAAGGGGATCAATGGTCATTGGCCAAACTTCTTAGTTCTTCAAACTGATGTCCCTTGGGGAGGGGCCATTTGGAACAGATTTTTATCCCCTTCTATGTCATTCTGCTGCTGGAGGATTTTTGAAAAATTAATTCCAACCGATGAAATCTTGAAGATGAAGGGCCTGATAGGCCCCTAGATGCTGGTTATGCCACTCTGCTGAGGAATCTATATCTCACATGTTTTTTGAATGTGATTTCTCACAACAGGTTTGGAGAGAGCACACTAAGCTGCTTCTGTTGAACACCCTTAACCTACAATGGTTCAATCTGCTATCTTGTTGGAACAGCTGGAAGGTAGCTAAGGCTGGCCCCATTCCTTTCATTGTCTCCTGGTTCCTCTGGATGGCAAGAAATCATATCAAATTTGAGGAAGGTAAAGCCACTGCTAGCCAAGTGGCCAGGAATTGTATTTCCTACCTGCTTAAATTAATCAAACATAAGTCCTTCCCCCAGATATGCACTGTAAAAGTGGCAGATCCTTCCCCCTTGCCAAAAATCATTAAAGTACATTGGAAACCTCCCTCTTAGCCTTTTATCAAGGTGAATACATATGGCAGCTTCTCCCACCTTGGCTCTGGGGTGGGAGGAGTGTTCAGGAACAAAGAGGGTGAGTGCTTACTTTGGTTATCCGCTCCCACTATGGCTAAAGAGGCCCTTGAGGCTGAAATGATTGCAGTCTACTGGGCACTTAAACTGGCTTATTTGTCCAATTGGTTCCACCTGTGAGTGGAGGTGGACTCCACAAGACTGTTGATGATATTAAATGATACAGAAGCACCCCCCTGGAGACTATCTCAATGGCTACAGAAGATCAACTCGATTAAATCTTCTCTTATGGTCAAAACTTCTTTTGTTTATAGGGAAGGAAATTGCCTTGCAAGCTGGCTTGCTAGAAAAGGCCTCTCAACTGCTGAAGCTAAAGTTTCTTCTCTTCCCCCCTCTCCTCTTCTTTTCTTATTAGAGGGTGACCTGTTAAAGGTTCCACACCTACGAATTGTATCCAAACCTTTAATGAATTAGAAGTCATTATATATATACATATATATATAGATAGATAGATAGATGGATGAATTTGGAAACTCTACATTTAAGGCAGGCAATCATTATTAACCAAACTAGATTTGATATCCAAGAGTGGTATTGTATTTAGTATGGTCACTAGAACCAAAGAGGGTTTGATTCCACATGCTATATGGAAAAGGAAAGTTTAGAAACATAGTTTCTCCATATTTGTATTTAAAAATATATGTTCGCAATCTTTCATATAGACTTAATATAAAGCAATGACATTTTTTATAACTTTTGCAACATGGGAACATATGAATGTCATATATGTCATGATTCAAAACCAAAAATAAAAATGGCTCAATTGTTATATTGAATTATTGCTCCCAAAGAATACAAGGTTAGAACAAAAATATATATTATCATGCTTAAGAGAATATCTCATTAGCGCTCAGCATAACAAGACATCTTTCTTGTGTGTGAATTAAGGATTTTTTATATCTATCTCCTGACTGATAAATTTTGTGGGTATTGTCATTTGGGGAAAGCAACTAAGAAGCCACGTACACTAAGAAGCCTAATTTCAAGAACTCTATCGGAAATTGACTCAAAGAATACAGATAAATTAAATGAATAAGAGTTTAAAAGTTCAGAATTTTATTCTTCAAATTTCTAGGAATATACTTCATGTGGCTTAAATAGTATTATCTTTTAAATGAGCATTGCATGTGCTTGTTGACAACAAAACATCTCCTAACCAATAAAAAATAGAAAACCTTATCATTTCCCAAATAGGTGTTCACAAAAATAAGTAAACTGCATTAGGCTGTAGCCTTGCTTGATAAAGCCTCATACTCCACATGATACCCATTTGAGAAAACTATTGGTCCCCAGTTCAAAAGCCAAGTTTTAAAATGCCCCATACAACAATGATTAGCATGCTTATCGTGAATCAAATATGCTTAGGAAGGAAAAAGGTTAAGTCCATATATTATTGCAGTCTCAACTCAAGTACTTTCATGATAGTTGCAACCCTTCAAAGAGGCTTGCCTAGAGCAGTTAATCCAAAGCACAGTCTAGAACAGAAAAAGAAACAGAAGAATATACATTTCCAAATTAAACGTTAGAGCTTCTAGTTTCATTGAAGCACCTTTTAAGTGTCTATGCAGCGAGGTCCTCTTTATAATTGAGTTACAATAATTTTTAAAATGTGTGTATGGAAACATTTATAATTTAGAATGTGCTTCCATGCATTTTTGATCAAATCTGACCAGTATGACCTTACAGCACAGTCAAATTATGAATATACCATAGCAACATTGACCTGGCATGGTATCTGCCATGGGTGGGCGCCTCTCTATGTAAGGGGTTATTGTCTTCATCCCAAGGATGTGACGAAAAATACTAGATTCACACTGAATGAATTTCGTCTTCTTGAGGAATAGAAATGAATGCCTTAACTTTGTCCAAGTGTGATGCTTGAAAAAAGCAAGGAAATCACACCAATGATGCTCACACAAGGATTCAACTACGGTCCCATTTTAGCTCTAGCAATTTTCTTTCCCATCTATGCAGTTCTTGCAATTCTTTTTTCTAACGGTTCTCTTCTGATGGATTTTAAAGGAATGATCCACAACCAAATTAGACCAGCCACTTGCACATTTTTTCATGAAAAAATTCTATTTTTCAAAAAAGATTCGTGAAGAATAGATCTAACATCTTTTATAGCACTCGTTAGGAATAAATGAAAAATGATAATTCATAAAAATAATCTAAATTAGTTGAGATAAGGCTATTAAAGATGATGAATTCAATCTATGATGTACACACACATTCTAGGTCATTCTATTTTGCATGGTATTTCATAGCTAGTTAGACATTGTGTTTGACTTGTAATAATTGAATTTTAAATCATAATAATAATAATAATAATAATAATAATAATAAGGGAATGTTGAAATGATGTCAAGGGTCGATATAATCGACAGAAAGTTTTGTATTTAGGGTCGCACACTCCATTCAAACCAAATGAAACTGAGAACGAGCAAGCAAGAGGGAGAGCAAAGAGATCAAGAAAAGAAGAAAATCCGAGAAGGAGAAGAAATAAAAATAGGAAGAGAAGTCGGCATGCCCTAATTCGGAAGAAGAAGAAGAAGAAGAAGTGTGGGTTTAGGTGGCATTGCATCACTCCGTTGAAGCCATAGAAGAGTCAAAGCCTCCTTACTGCATGTGCAACGCCGCTATCAAGCTGAGGAAGGTGATATTGAGCCGCCCTTCTCGTGTGAGGGATATTGTTGAACCCTATCCTGACGAAATGAAGAAGAGCGAAGGAAAAGAGAAGGGAGGTCGGGCACCTTTGATCATTGTGCTTGTTTGCAGTAGGAGTCAAACCTTGTGTGCAGAGTAAGGGGAGGAAGATCAAGCACTGCTTTGTTGGATCAGGTCGAGACCGAAGGATAGGAAGAAGGGAAGTATCTACGTGTGTTAGGACTGTCAACAGAATCATATAAGGTGTCTAATACTCTTTTGATCAAGTTAACTAATAAGAATTATATATCTATAATAAGAATTATATATATATATATATATATATATATACATAGGTTATTATTTAAATGTTAGATTTAAGTGCATTCAATATCAGGATTGAAGATATTAAAGTCCTGAATTTGTAGAAGGTGACACGAACTTCTTGTACGGGGAAAGAGGAAGAATTGTGGATGTAAAGAGTTGAAGCCTAGCGAAACCCTAATTTGCGAGCTAAGGTAAATTATTGTGTTAGAATTATTTATTGGAATTTTATCTACATTAAATTGATATATATTAAATATGTTAATATGAAATTATGTTAAAATAAGTTCAGGGAGGCTAGCAAGAAAACTTTGCATGCGAGTAAGGGTGAAGCTCAATTTGAAAGCCTGTAGGGTAAATGTGAAGGCTTACATTATTATTAGAATTAAAGTCATTCAATTAGGAAGTGTGAAAGAAAGCTATTCAAAATTGAGATTGATAAAAGATTGATGATTCAATGAAGTGAAATATTAAGCTGATAAAAAGATCTAAAGATTGAGATGAGTAATTATGCTTTTAAGTTACAGTAATGTTTATTATTTTCAAATATATTATTTTTTGCCTTTTTATTTGTCTTATATCAATGAACTTATATTTGATTCTTCATATTGTTAGTCATAAAATATGCATGTTAAATTAGTTGCTAAATAGTTTAGATTAGGAAGATATTAAATTATTAGATGACCCTTAAGTTCTAGTAGAGATATATATATTAGGTTATTGCATGACTTGATATATATATGTCACACTATTACTTGACATTTAGAAATTTTTAATAAATATGTATATAACAGTTAATTTTATGACTTACAGATTTAGTAAAATTATATTTATTCATTAATAGATAGATGTAAAGTGTCTCATATGAGAAAAATGTATGTTATAAAGAATGAAATAACATATATATGAATGCTTGTACGTGCATATTAAGAAGAGTTCACTTCTTTATGATCCAGGTAGAGAATGTCAGTGTACCTGCATGCGTAGTTGTTATCATGCCACCCCAAACAATTGTTACGTTTAGATTGTTAATCATTGTGTCGATGGGAGAAAATCGGCTAGGAGCGAGTAGGCGCCTTTTTTACCTTAGACAATCTA
>NW_018217964.1:5284-5553 GCF_001263595.1 Phalaenopsis equestris | reverse complement strand
TCATAAAGGATGAAAGACAGTAAGGGGAGAGAGAGCAAAAGCAATGCATTTAGAGAAAGAGAGACAAGAGAAAGAGAAAGATAGATGGAAATAGAGAGAGAAAGAGAAATAAAAGAGAAAGAGTTAAAGAAGAGAGAGAAGAAAGAACAAAGAAATTGCGAGAGAATATGAGAGGCAGAGAGAGAAAAAGAGAGAGAAAGTGTAAGAGAGATGGCAGGGAGAGTAGGGAAGGGGAAGAGAGGGAAATAAAGAGAGCGGGAGGGGATTAG
>NW_018217964.1:4179-5253 GCF_001263595.1 Phalaenopsis equestris | reverse complement strand
AGAGAGATAATAAGAGAGAGATATAGCAAGAGAGAGGTAAGAAGAGAGGGAGGGAGGGATAGTGAGATAAAGAGATAAAGGATGTGAAGGAGGGAGGGAGAGTGAGACAAAGAGAGTGTGAGTGAGGGAGGGAGGGAGGTAGGGAAGATAGAGAGACGAGAGAAAGAGAGAGGAATAGAGGAAGACTGTGTGAGAGATTTAGGGAGAGAAAGAGAGTGGAAATGTGAAAGAGAGGGAGAGAGTAGAGAGAGGTAGAGAACGGAGAGAGAGTGAGAAAGATTGAGAGAGACACAGAGAGAGAGAGAGACAAAGAGGGGGAGGGAGAGAGAGAAAGTTCTGAAGAAGATAAAGAGAGTAGAGGAAGGGAGGAAAGGGAAATAAAGAGATAAAGGGGGATAAGTAGGGGGGAAAGAGGAATGTAGGAAGGGAGTGTTATGGGTTGGAATGGAAGAGAGAGTAAACGAGGGAGAGAGCAAGTGAGAGAGAGTGACAGAGTGACAGGGAGTGAGATAGAAAGTAGAAAGAGTAAGAGAGATAATAAGAGAGAGAGAGAGTGAATGACAAAGAGATTGAGCAAGCGAGAGATGTAAATAATGAGGGAGGGAAGGAGAGTTAGAAATAAAGAGAGAGAGTGAGGGAGGGAGGAGAAGAGAGTGGAGAGAGTAAGAGCAAGCAAGAGAGAGAGGAATAATAGAGAGAAGATTAAGAGAGAGATTATAAGAGAGAAGGAGAGAGAGAGAGCAAGAAAGAGTGCTCAAGCGAGTGAGAGAGAGAGAGGGAGGCGGAGAGATGAAGAGAGAGAGAGTTAAGGAGAAAAGGGAGAGAAATATAGAGAGTGGTGGGGGAGAGATGAGAAGAGAGTGAAGGATAAAGAGAATAAGATAAGTATGGAGAGAGAGAAAAGATAGGGAGCGACAGAGAGGGAGAAAGAGAGTTGGAGGAAGAGAGAGTGTGCAAGAGAGATTGAGTGAGGGAGAGAGTGTGTGTGTGTGTATGAGGGAGAGGGAGTGGGAGAGAGAGTGTGTGTGAGAGTGGGGGGAAGAGGTAAACAGAGGCTAGGAAGAGAGGGGTAGT
>NW_018217964.1:2292-4063 GCF_001263595.1 Phalaenopsis equestris | reverse complement strand
AAGAGGTAAAGAGCGGCTAGGAAGAGAGAGATAGTTAGAGAGTGCGATAGAGGGGGTGGAAGAGATGAGAGAGCGCAAGAGAGAGTGAGGGACAATAAGTGAGAGAGAGAGAGAGCAGGAAATGGGGTAAAAGTAAAAGAGAAAGAGAGAGAAAAAAAGAGATAGGGAGAGAGTGTAGGAGAGAGAGACATATATAACAATAATGTGTGAGAGAGAGCTAGGAAGAGGGCGATAAGAGGGTGTAATGGAGAGGGAATGGTTAGAAATAAAGAGAGTGGGGGAGGGAGGTAGCGAGAGATAGAGAGACGGAATTGGAGAGAGTGATAAAGGGAGAGCAAGAGAGAGATAGAGGGGGTGGAAGAGAGAATGAGAAAGAATGAAATGGGAGAGATGTAGAGAGTGAGAGAGAGGGGGAGAGGGAGGGAGAGAGATTAAAGAAAGAGATGGAGAGGGAGACTAAGAGTAACTTCGTAGTAGAGAGAGGTATATAGAGAAAGTTATAGAATGAGAGAGAGACCATGAGGGAGGGAAGGCCGAAGAGGGAGAGAAAGCAGGAGAGAGGAGAGAGAGAGTGGGAGGGAGAGTAACAGAGAGCTTGGGAGAGTAGAAAGAGAGAGCATGAGTGTACGAGAGAGGGAGATAAAGTGAGAAAGAGTGAGGGAGAAAAGCAATAGAGAAGGAAAAATAGATAGAGAAAGAAAGAGAGGGAAACAAAGGGAATAGATAGAAAAGAGAGTACGACAGAGACAAGGAGAGAGAGGGAGGACAGGTAAGGCAAAGAGAGGGAAGATGATGGAAATAAGGGTAAGAGAGAGTAAAGAGAGAAAGGAGTGAGAGAAAATAAAGTGCATGCGGAAGAGAATGAGAGCGAGGGGGAGAGAGGGAAAGAGAAAGGGATGGAAAGAGATAGAGAGAGGGAGAGGGAGGGATAGAGATGGAGGTAGATCAAGAGAAAGAGAGAGGGGATGAAGAGTAAGGGAGAGTGAGAGACAAATAGAGAAGAAGCAAGAGAGAGAAAGAGAAGAGAGAGAGAGACAGATAAAGAGAGACTAAAATAGAGATGAAGATAAGCATGCAAGAGAGAGAAAGATCGAAAGAGGGGGGAAAGAAGGGTAAGGAGCAAGAGTGTTATAGGCTGGGAGGGAGGTAGGGAGGAGGGAGGGAAGAGAGGGAGAGGAAGGGAGAGAGGAAGACGGGGTGGAAGAGAATGGGACATGGAAACAAAAGAGAGATAAAAGTGGTATAACAAGTGTAAAAGAGAGAGGCAATAGAAGGGAGATTGATCGAGTGACTGAGCGACTGTGGGACATAGCGAGGGTAAAGTGAGTGAGAAAGGGGGTGAGCAAGAAATGAAGGGAGGGACATGAGAGAGTGCATGTGAGGGTTGGAGTGAGGGTGGGAGGAATGGAGAGAGATAGAAAGAATGAAGAGACATAGAGCGAGAGAGGAGGGAGGGAGACGGAGTGAGAGAGATGGATATAACAAGAAGATAGAGCAAGAGCAAAGAAGAGATACATAAAAGAGTGGAGATAAAAAAGAAAGACTTAATGAGAGGGGACAAGATTGGAATGGGGAGAGAGAGACAAGTAAAGGAGTGAGAGAAGAAAGTGAGAGGACGGAAATAGAGAGAGAGGAAGGTAAATAGAAAGGGAGAGAAAGAGGACATGGGGTGGGAGTTTTTGAGGGTTGGAATGGTGGGGGAGATATAAAAAGATAGAGTGAGAGAGAAAGAGGATAGAATGAAAGGGATAATAAGAGAGAGATAGAGAGA
>NW_018217964.1:0-1410 GCF_001263595.1 Phalaenopsis equestris | reverse complement strand
TATTGTCTCTCTGATCACTATTAATAGTCTTCTCTCTCTTCATCAGATTCTTTTCACTACCTCTCCCTCCTTCTTTCAGTCCCTTTCTTTGTCTCACTCTCCCTCCCTCCATCGCTTTTCACCTCTCTCATGCTTGTTATCTGTCACGTCACTCACACTCTCAATCTTTCCTTCAATCGCTCTCTAACCCTTTCTAGCTTCCTCTCTCTTTTATCACTATCTTTTTTCTCTCTCTCTTCTTCTCCCTCCTTATCTCCCTAACTATCTTTCTCTCTTCTCCTCTCTTCCCACCTTCATGACCTCCCTTTCACTCTCTTTCTCTCTCTCCCGCCCTCCCTCTCTCTTATTCTCTCTCTCACTTGCTTTCTCTCTTATTTCTCTCCATATCTCTCAAACTCTATCAATCTCTATTCTCCCCCTTCCCTCCTCCAGTAATCTCTCTCTCAATTTCTCCATCTTTTCTCCCTCCCTTTCTTCCTCCCTTATTATCTCTCTTCTTTCATCTTCCTCTCTTCCACTGTCACACTCTCTCCCATATCTCTCATTCTCTACCCCCCTACATCCTCTACCTTCCCTTACTCCACACTCCTGTCAATCTAGCCTCATTCCTTTCTCCTTACATTTCTCTCTTTTCTATCCACTCTCTCTTCTTGTTTATGTATCATTTCACCTTTCTCGCTCTTTTATTCTTTATATCTCTCACTCCCACTCTCTCTATCTCCTCTTCTTGCTCTCTCAAACTATATATCATCACGCTTACTCTCTCTATAATCCTACCCTTTCTATATTTCTCGTTTTATCTTCTTCATGGTCTATCTCTCTCGATCCTTCCCACCCTTCATCCCTCACTCCCACTCTTCTCCCTCCCTCTCTCTCTCTCTCACTTCTCCTCCTATCTTCCTAGTTATTTTCACTCTCCCTTTATCACACTCTCTAGCTCCTATGCTCACTCACTTGCTGTCTTGCACTCTATTGTTTCTCCCTTTTAATCTTGCTATCTCTATCCCTTTTTCTCCCACCCTCTGTCTTACTTTCTTTCTCCCTCCCCATCACTTCCCACTAACTCTCAATTTCTTCATCACCTTCCCTCCGTTCCTCATTTCATTATGCCTCTCTCTCTGTCCCATCCCCATCTTTCTCCATTCCTCCTTGGATCCCTCTCACTTTATCCTTGCAAATCTTGTCTCTTTCCCATTTTCTCTTGCTATATCTCTCTTTGATCCATTAGTCTCTCTTACTGCCACTCTCTTCGTCTCTCACTCTCACTTACTCTTAATTCTTTTCTCTCCTTCTCTTGCTTTTTTTAAAGTCCATGTCTCTCCCTCTTTCTCTATATCTCATTTTTGTCATTCCTTGTCACTCTCACACTTTTCTATCTCTTCTATCTCATGTTATCTTACCCATTCTTAC
>NW_018217963.1:0-349 GCF_001263595.1 Phalaenopsis equestris | reverse complement strand
TAAAATTACCTGTAAATTAAGACCCACCTGGTCTATAGATTAATCTCTATTTTCAGTGCTTGCAATAAATATTTCGAGGTTTTTGGCCATATAACTAATCCTAAAACTTTCTACTTTAAAGCCCGCTGTGATGGCCTACCCAATGCTGACCTTTTTCTGCAACCTGCCAACGGACCGCAGCGCTCGTAACGTCGCTCCCACCATCAAGTTTGGAGATGTATTTGAAGACCTCGAGGTTATCCTCGTGAAAGCCCCATTCGTGGTAATGAAGATAGCTGCTCCGGAAGTTCAAGAGTTGTCTGCCGAATTCAGTTTGAACTGCCTTCATGACTTCCCTGCTTGCAAGAAG
>NW_018217962.1:8414-29557 GCF_001263595.1 Phalaenopsis equestris | reverse complement strand
TTTCCTTCAAACCCGTGACATCCTCTAGTGTTTCCTCATTTGGACTCCAAAACAAAAAGTTTTAAATTTGAACCAATTCCCCTTCACACTTCTTAGTCCGATATCTTTGAGATGTCCTTACCATTTGAACTCCTTGAAGATAATTTTTCTTGATTTTTATCGAGAGTATTCTTAGGTAACTTCAGTTATCTAAGATGTAATTAATTATAGGGGCTTACCCTTATAGGAAGCTTTTCCTGAACCCAGCATAATATAAACCTTATTTAATTCCTTATATTAAATAGGGGAATTTGTCGGCCAATATATTGGTTTCGCAGGCCAAACGGATGTCATAACTTTCTCTAGTTTATTTGATCGAACCTCACCCTCAATTATTGTGTTCATCCTTCGGGATAAATACAGGATTTGAGGTAAAGCGTTCTTTCATTTAAACTATGAAAATTATGGGGTCAGTTTGACTTCATCTTTTTCAAAACTAAATTTTTTTTAAAAAAACGTCCTTCCGAAGCGGGCAACGGGATTTCAATTCCGATGACCGACAGCTTCTTAACGGGCAAACCCCACACCAAAAATAGTGCCGACAATGTCCAGTAAAGTCCTCCAGATCAGAAGGTGCTACAAGAATCAATAATTTACAAAAAGGTCAAAAACCTCAGGGTCAAGGTTTCTTAGTTTGCCTGAGAACCTAGAGTTTCCATTGATGATGATGAAAACTTTTACTTCAATGATTACCTTGAGGAAGATTTCATGGATATCCATGTCATCGAGACCAGAGTCGATGCATCCATGTATGATTCTGAATTTCTCGTCTAAAAGAATGCTGTAGATGAGTTGAGTAGGGCTAATTCCTAAAACATGAGCAAATCAGCCAAATGGAGAAAATACTGGAAGAGATGGCTACTGTCATGACTACCATGGCCGCAGTTCAGGGATAGTCTCAACCACCATAGTAGACTTGCCATAAGTCAATCAACCGAAGATTATACATATCATAGATGAAGTGAGGGAAGTTGCCTCAGTGAGTAGGGATGAGAAACAAAATAAGGATTATCCATCAAGTTTCATACTGAAAAAACAATTTAAGCAAATGGTCAAGCAAGTTCGGGAGGCCTTAGCCCAATTTAAGGGTGGTATATTGATACTTACCCGGAGGAGTTCTATGTTGTACCCTATCCTAAGGATTTTGTGTCGCCAAATTTTAAGATATTTGACAGAACTAGAAATCCCAAGCAACATATAGCACATTTTTGAGCCAATTGTAGTAATACTGGACGTAACAAAGCTTTTCTCTTTTGACAGTTTGTCAGAAACTGTCAGGGATCACTTTTAACTACCAAACGGATCAGTCAAGACGTTCACCGAGCTAGAGCAATTGTTAGTGAAGAGATTTGCCAGAGCGCAGCATCATGTGTCTATTGGATATCTCATAGTAATGAACTAAAAGTCCAACAAGACTTTAGTGGAGTACATTTTGAGGTGGAAAAACCTTAGCATGAAATGTGAACTTCAGCTACACGAACATCATGTGATTGAGATCTTACTCAAGTGCATCCATGGGCCAGTAGCTTTCATGCTCAAAGGACTCACCATTAAATCCTTCGAGAGGCTACTTAGCAAAGCCTGCAATCTTCAAAAAGAAGTCAAACATATGGATTCTCAAGAGAAAGCGAAGAAATCCAAGATGACCACGACATTTGAAATGAAGTCTAGAATAGTGGCAACAATTAATAAAGGAAAGCAGCCAATGAAGATACATGCATAAAATTCTCATCAGAATTCCTAGTCTTCATCTTGGCATGCTCAACAATAGACATGACGGTATGGCCAGTCTAGCCAGCAACTGCCTCAGGGGGGATTGTACCGAATGGAAAATATAGAGCGTTTGTCATTGACCGAACGAACAAAAATAGTTTATTCCTTCAAAGATGAAGCAGTACCCAAAATGTTTAGAAGTCTTATGAAGAAGCCTGAGTTCAGATTACCAGATCCAAAGAAACCTAATGCGGTTGACAAAAAAGATCAACCTAATTATTGCCCGTATCAACGGATGCTTAGACACACTATAGAGGATTGTTTCGCCTTTAAGGATTGGCTCAAGAAAAATCTTCATGAAGGAAATATAACGACCCCAAAAGAATATTTAAAAGAACTTGAAAGAGATTCTATAAATATGATTCGGCTAAGCCAGTCTCTTTGATAAATCCATATTCAAAAATAGACAGATGCAATATAGTTTGGAACAAATGGTCTAAAAAAATATTGGACCAAATACAGAATGCATCAAGGCAAGCCTCTGTTTAGAGTCTTTAGCTTGCCAAGCAAGATATGAATATTTTGCCAGGAAATCCGCCACCACCAAAGAAGAAGAAGAAGAACGACCCCATGAAGACTGATGACACAGAGGGTAGGATAGAGGTTGCCTCTGCTAGATTTATTGTCTCAGATTCAAGGAAGAAAATCCTCGAACCCCCGACCTTGTGTGATTATCTTTTTGCCCCTTTGCGGTCTTATGAATATAATTATTATTATTTTGGCTATGTATTAACTATTTCTAGTGATAAGGTAATCAATTATAACCAATCTAACTATGATCTCGACTCCCAAACCGATCCTCAAATCGTACTTAAGTCTGATGAACTGTTAGCAAGACCAAAGAAGACATCGACAATACAGATTAGGATAGTGCCAGGAGTGAGGAACAAATCCTCAATTACCAAGGTGCACCAGTTGCCATCAACTTATACCTTTCCAATAAAAAAGAAACACCAAAAGATTTTCCTACGATAGCTCAAGAAAAAGAAACTACAGAAGTGAAATTAAGGAGCGGGAAAGTATTACACCTGACATCAGGTTCAACAGATAAAGGAATGTAAATAGTAACTCAAGTAAATATCAGAGGATCATACAAAATAGATTACAACATGTTAGCTCATCTTAGGAAGTTGCCAGCCAAATTAAGCATCTATGACGCTCTAATCCTGTCAAAGGAGATAAGAGAGACTCTGGTTCAACTTTGCTTGATGCAGATATTTGCTTAGCCCAGTTGGCCAGCACATCCTTAGATGAAGTTTACCCATTGAAAGAACAGTTGGGGGTAAACTTTACAGATGAAGACTTGTTGCTTGATATTGCTGACCATAATCATCCACACTATATCTCCATTAACATCAACAAATTTGTGTTGTCCAGAGTTTTGGTAGATCCTGGAGCACCCCTTAACTTGATGAGCCTACGAACATTGGCCTATTTAGACATTGAAGCTCAAGAGCTTACAGTCGATAAAATGATGTTAAGAGTGTTCAACCAAAAAGGAGAGAGAGCCCTTGGATCAATTATATTACATATAAAAGTTGGAGAGCTAGTAACAACCGTTAAATTCCATATTATCAACGACAAGACCTCTTTCAATGCTCTGTTGGGTTGATCATGGATTCATGAACACATGGTTCCATCATCTCTACACCAGTGCATTAAGTACTACAAGGAAGTATAAGAAAATTACATCAAGAAAGATTTACATCCATTTTTAGTTCATTAAGTTGGCATTCATGAGGATGCTACATACTATATGACTCTAAAGAAAGTTGTCTTCTCTATGGAAGTTGTGCCAAATAAAGTGGAAGATTCAGAAGAATCAAAAAGAGGAAGCCATAAAACTCCACTTCAGCGATCTTCCACCATAATTTTGTAATGAGTTGGTGAGGGTTCTTTTAGTTCGTGCACCTGAGGTTGTGGCCGGAGATGTGGACGAGGAAGAACCAGCTTGATTATTGAATTGGTCAGCTAACCATCAACATTAATCATGAAGAAAGTTCTAAAGATGAAATAATGATGACAAAAAAGAAGAAGCCACAGTACGAGATATCCTCAGAAGATGTGGAGAAAAGTGAATATGAGACAATGTATGGTCAGATAAACCACTATGTCAACGCCATCACCCTTGCTCCATTTCACCCTCAAAAATTTGAGAGTTTAGAGGTCAAGGAGGTCTGTAGCGCTAGTTCAAATCTGATCAAATTTTTAAGTGCTTCTACTTCTACTAATCTTAAAAAACATGTAAATTTGGATGAAAATCCTAATGAATTAATGGAATTAACTTTTGGTTACTTTTCACCTTGTGAACAAAAGTTAATTCAACAGGGACATTTGCCAAAATAAATACCAAAAGATAAATTATAACTTTTTGAAAAAATATGGGATTTTAAAAGTCAAACTCCTAATTTGAAAGAGGGTCTCATATTTGGTACAGTTCAACCAGCCGATGATTCAAAATTTTGCATGATTGTTTCTAGTGAATTGGAAGAGGATTGCATCGATGTGGAGGATGACTCTACTGATCAACTAATTGAAATGCCCCACCAAAATTTGAGGAAGAAATCAAGTGAATTGCTGATGAATTGAAGGAAATTAACCTCGGAATAAAAGAGCAGCCCCAACCTACATTTATAAGTTCTCTACTCAATGATGAAGAATCTTTAGAGTTGATCAAACTGTTAACAGAATTCAAAAATTTCCATGCATGGAGTTATGATGAAATGCCAAGATAGTCAGTAGAAGTTGCAGTTCATAAACTCGGGGTGGACAAAGATATGACCCTAGAAAAAAAAGCTCTAACAAGAATGCTCCTCGAATAGAGCAACAAGTCATTGCCCAGGTGAAGAAGTTAATAGATGCTAACTTTGTGCGGGAAGAGTAATATCCCACATGGTTAGCTAACATTATTTAAGTTAAGAAGAAAAATGAACAAATGTGTGTATGTTTAAACTTTAGGGATTTGAAAAAAGAATGTCCAAAGGATGAATTTCCATTGCCAATACCAGAAATGATGGTTTGTATCGCTTCAACACATGTGATTTTCTCCTTATGGATGCATCATCGGGGTACAATCAAATCAAGGTGGCTCCAAAAGATACAACACTTACAGCCTTTAGAACCCTATTGGGATTTTTTGCTACACAGTGATGCCGTTTGGGTTGAAGAATGCTGAGTAACATACAATCGAGCTATGACAAAGATTTTTTATGATCTCATTCACAACCAAGTGGACTGATACATGGATAATTTGTTCATCAAGAGGAAATAGAAAATAGACCATTTGTATGATTTAAGGATTGTGTTTGAACAATTACGACAATATGATCTTAAGTTGAATCCCTTGAAGTACACTTTCGGTGTTACCTTTGGGAAATTTCTAGGATTCATTGTTCGTTATCAGAGAACTAAGATGGACCTAGATAAGATTAAAGCTTTCTTGGAAATGCCTCCTCCCAAAACCTTGAAACAACTACGTTCCTTCTAAGGAAAGTTGGCATATCTGAGATGTTTTATTTCTAATCTCTCAGGTAGATATCAGCCCTTCTCGGCATTAGTTAAGAAGGAGGCCAAATTCATTTGGGAAGATAAATTCCAGCAAGCTTTCAAAGATGTTAAATAATATTTAATGACTCCTATTTTGGCAGCCCCTATCTTGGGAAAACCTTTAATACTTTATATCGCGACCTTAGGTGACTCTCTTGGAGCCCTCTTAGCCCAAGTCAATGACAAGGGTAATGAAAACACACTCCACTACTTGATTCACCATCTAATACAGACAAAGATAAGGTATCCGCATATTGAGAAGCATTGTCTAGCTTTGATTTTCGCCGCCAAGAAGCTTAGACATTACATGCTATACTTTTGACAACATTCAACAAGTTGTACCTTTTGATGCTTCGATCTATGTTCAATCTGTAACACACATTCAAAGCAGATTAATGAAATTTCTTTCAGAATTTAGTCTGTTTCTTGAATTGCCCTTTTTCTACGATAGATCAAGAGCTCCAGAACCATGTGTTGGTTTCGAGCTATAATGAACGAAGAACAAAATAATAAAAATTTGATAATAATATTTTGGTGCTTCGACGCCTAACTCCTGGGTAACTAGTGCTTAAGCGCGGGGTATTAAAAATTTGAATTTTGAAAATATATTTTGATAATTTAATGTGATAAAAACAACAAGAAAAGAAAATAAATCTGTTGAGTTGATTCTCTTGATTTTTCTCTCAATTTTTCTCGATTTTTAGGTCTCTTACTCTTTGCTCGCGCAACACGACTATCCTTGTCTACACTAATTTTCTTCGTATCCCCGCGGAATTTCACATTCTGCACAAAATCTCACAAAGTTTCACAAATCTTTCTTCGCCAATGCCAACCTTATCACATCCCACATATCTATGAATTCAACACCACAAAATTTCTACACTGCTTTCATGTTGTTCTCGGGGTCAGTACCTAAATTCTAATTCCCTCCCTTTGAGGAATGTGCCCAAATTCCATCTCTCTTTTTGAGATTGATACCTAAGTTTCACTTCTCATTTTAGAATCAATACCTAAATCTGGTTCCCTCCCTTTAAGGTTGGTACCCAGATTCGACTATCTTTCTTAAATTGATCCCTAAATTTAAATCCTCATTTCGAGATCAGTACCTAAATTCTGATTCCCTCCCTTCTCGGTCGGTACCTAAATTTCGACTCTCTTTATGAGATTGATACCTAAGTTTCAATTCTCATTTCAGGATCAGAACTTAAGTTCTAATTGCCTCCTTTCAAGGTTGGTACCTAAATTCTGACTCTATTTCTGAGATTAATACCTAAATTTCAATTCTCATTTCAGAATCAATACCTACATTATGATTCCTTCCCTTCAAGGTCGGTACCTAAATTTTGACTCTCTTTCTTAGATTCATCCCTAAATTTAAATTATCATTTTGATATCAGTACCTAAATTCTGATTCCCTCCCCTCAAGGTTGGTACCTAAATTCCGACTCCCTTTCTGAGATTGATAGCTAAATTTCAATTCTCATTTTTGGATCAGTACCTAAATTCTGATTCCCTCCTTTCAAGGTAGGTACCTAAATTCTGACTCTCTTTCTGAGATTGACACCTAAATTTTCATTCCCATTTTGGGATTAGCACCTAAATTCTGATTCGCTCCTTTTGAGGTCGGTACTTAAATTCTGACTCTCTTTCTGAGTTTGATACCTAAATTTCAATTCTCATTTCGGGATCAAAACCTAAATTATGATTCCCTCATTTTGAGGTCAGTAGCTAAATTTTGACTCTCTTTCTGAGATCATTATCTAAATTTTAATTCTCATTTTTGGATCATTACCTAAATTCTGATTCCCTCATTTCAAGGTCGATGCCTAAATTCCAACTCTCTTTCTAAGATTAATACCTAAATTTCAATCCTCCTCTCGGGGTAAGTACCTACATTTTAATTTCCCCACTTCAAGGTTGGTACCTAAATTTCCATTCTCTTTTTAGGATTAATACTTAAATTTTAATTCCCATTTCAGGGTCAGTACCTAAATTCTGATTCCTTCCTTTCGAGGTTGGTACCAAAATTTCGACTCTCAATTTGGGATTGATGCTTAAATTTTAGTTCCCACCACGGGGTTAGTTCTAAATTTTTATTCCTATCTTCCAATAATACTATAATCAAAGTTAAAAGTTTGCTAGCATCGAATTGAAATTAAATCTTCATCATGACTTTCATGGTCATTTTCGGGATCCCTTTTCTTCCAATCCCAAGCAAGAATTTTGAATCCTTGATTTTGATTGAATGTTTATTTGCTAACTCCTCAAAAGAAACAATTAGCACTTGATTCAACACTTTGTTCTAGGTCTGTTGATATACAAGTCTAGGTTGATTTTGTTAAACTCATCGGTCAATGACAATACACACGGTGTGCTTGCCTGACACACCACCCCAATTGGGGGTCCATTTGTTGACCTCACTTTTGATTGAGATTTTGTTTTCCCTCCCTCTTTAGTAGCCTAACTCTTTAGTAGCCTAAGGTCTAGACATATGACTTTCTTGTTGGCTATTCCTATAAAATAGAAAAGGAACCCTCACCTTCAGAATTCTGAACTCTTTTGTTCTCAACTTGAAGTTCCATAAACTAGTCCTAACCTCTAGCACTTAGTAGGTGGGGCCACATAGAGGAAGCTCAAGGGGAGTCCCCATAGGACTGCTTGAACTTAAGTTTAACCCTGGGTGTTGTTCTAGAGCTAGTTTACTCACTTGCGCTCACTTGCCCCCACTTTTACTCACAACCCTAAAACCCAGATTTGTTCACTTTAATCCCTTAATCTTTTGGGAAACTCATGTAGATGGTCCCCTAGACCCACTGGCCCTAGGCTATGGTTTAGCTAGGACCAGTACATAGAGGACCTAAATGAGGATTTCACTGGTTCATAGCTCATATAACGTGGTTGTCGCCCCAATTCTACCAAAATATCCAACTTGTCCTTTTGGCCGTAATTTCACCCAAATTACCTAAATACTCTTGAAACCCTAAATTTGACCAAAATTCCAAAAATTACTCAAATTACCCAAATTTATTCAAATAATAAATTCAAACCATTTGATACTACCCAAATTGTCCAAAACATCCCAAAAAATCCAAAATTACCAAATTACCCTCAAATTTGCCAAAATTACAAATATACCCTTGGTAGCCCAAACTTTCCTAAAACCCTCAAAATCATTTCCTAAAACTAGCCCAAACTTTCCTAAAACCCTCAAAATCATTTAAAATGTCCCCAAAACCAATTTGGATTCTTTAATTGAACCTAATTTGACCAATTTGGCCACTTTGACCAAAAAGCCCCAAATTGCCTTTAAACGCCCAATTTCTCGAAATTCACCTTCAATTTCTCCAAATTCACCTCACATACCCATCAATTTGGCCCCAATCCTCCCTAATTTCACTCTAAACTCAATTACATACTCTAAACTCAATTACATATTTCATATGATCAATTAAAACCAAATTCAAGCCTAATTGACCCATGCTTTGAGTTCAATTTTGATCCAAATTAAACCCTAAAAATTGACCCTATGGCTTAATCTCACCTAATTGAGCCATATGATCCACTCAATCGCCACAATTTGAACCCTAAACTCTTCCTAACAATCCTAAATATAAAATTGGACCTTCAATTGGCCTTTTTCAAACCACAATTTCAACCCACATTCAAAATCTCCAAATTTAACCCAAATTGGCTATGTTTCCAAATTCCACCAAATTGAATACCCTAACCCCAAATTTGACACCCAATTTATGATAAAAAATCATTATGATATTCCTCTAGACCATTTTGATCCACTAATTTGGACCTATCCTAACCTTGGCCTAACCTAAACCCAAGTCTAACCTAACACCCCAAACTGACCAAAAGCCCAAAATCCTCCAAATTGAACCTACAAACCAATTCAAAATCAATCTAAATATTTTCTAAAACTCCTCATGACAATTACCCACACCAAATTGCTCAATCAATTAAGCTCAATAGCATAGCTAGCTCAGCCTAAAACCCACATCAAGCCACTTGACCCAAATCGACCCTTTCACCTAAATTGACTTAATCAAAACAAATTGGTCAACCAGGGACCCCCACAGCCACTAAGCTCCTCCTTTGGACCAGGCTTAACCACCCTAAATTCACCCAAGTGAGCTATGGACCAATGGCTCTCTAAATTAAGGGATTTCATCCCATTTTTGCGCCTTAATAAAAAATTCTCCTCCATCATGACAAACCATTGACGATTAATCATCATTCATCCTCTCTCTGGCTCACTTGACCACCTGACCACCTCCCTTGCTCTGGCAAGCCACCCTACCCACCGGAAAACTACAAAGCCGTGAGCCACTGATACACCTAAAGTAAATAATGTTCTTATACAAATTTTTATACCTATTTTTGAGATATTGCGCTTTAATGGAAGGTATTTGTGTGTTTTTCTTTTAATTACAAGTAAAAAAGTGAAAAATATTAAAAGGAGTAAAAAAGGTTCAAATTTAGAGCAAAAATACGAAAATGGAACAAAAGAATTTTCGTGCCTAAGCGCCAAAAACGGCGCTTATGCTCCTGTGAAGTAGAGAAAGCCGCGCCTAAGCACTAGAGGCCCCGCGCTTAAGTGCTAGTGAAAGTTACTTGATGAGTTCATTTTAATGAATTTTGAAGAGACATTTTAGGCACCTACTGGCAAAAATGAGTGGTTATAACCACCAAGGATGAAAATATAATTGAAGGACTTGTGAAAAGAGGCATCCCTTATTAAATACATCAAATCAGGACATATTTTGAGGAGATACCAAGTCACTTATTGGAAAATTATAAAAAAAGGAAGTTGAGACTTTTAAAATGGGGGACTCCAAAAAGATCTGATGAAGTTTGGAAAAGTTCTTGAAGAAGTGCATGAAGAAGCTTTTGGAGAAAATTTCAGGTACCACAAACTTATTTTCTTTTTTTTTACATTTTTAATTTTAGAGTTAAGAGTGTTCTAAGGTAGAAGAGATTCAAAGGAACTTTATGAATTTGGTGGAGGATTTGAGATAAGTTTTTATCTTTGTTTTAAACTACTTTTGGTTTTATTTGAGACCTCTTGTTTATTTGAAAATTATTTCTACTTTTGAAATAAAGTCTGGTTTTGTTTTCTCCTTAGGTTCTAAGTAGTTTTCTTTATCTTCTCCTTAAAAAGATAGGTAATTAAAGTGTTGGATGGAAATTGTGGAGAGCATTAATCTTTAATGTTCGAAGAAGAAGTTATGATTTAATTTTTGCACTTCATTTACTTTTTGATATAGCCCATCTAGATGTTAAAATTAATTCTGAGAACATGTAAGAACTGGGATGGTATTGTCTCAGCCAACAATTGGAAAGAATTACATAAGATTGTATGAATGAGAATGTAGTTCATATGAATGAGTGGAAATAAATAAGGAAATAATCTTTGAAGGGTGTAGAGTTGGAGGACTTTAAATTGACAAGATAAAGCCCCCAACTTAGTTTTTTGTTTTAGGTTTTGATACGAGTTGTTAGCCCCAAGGTGGAGGGAACCAAGGGAACTCTAGTGTAAGAGCTAGTATCTTCCCTGCCTAACCAGTCTTCAGAACTATTCAAACTTTAAATTAGCCAATGTTCTTTATAGCATCTTCTTTATAGGTTCTTTATAGCATCTCTAGTAAATGTAAAGAATAATATTGCTCCTATTTGGCACAACAGAATTCCTATTCTTTTTACTGATTCACGTTAACGAGAAAGATACTTTGTATTCAGTGCTTTTCTTTTACATAAACTCAAGTTATCTTTAGTAATTTTTTATTTCATTTTCAAACATTCAAAATACTAAAATGATTTGAATTACATTCATGTTATAAAAATTATACTTTAAGTATTTGTCTTTTTAAAGAATAAAGTTTGTTACTTAAATTATTGCATACTGTGAACAATCCATGTGGTTTCGATATTTAGGGCTTAATCAAAAAGTTCTATATTACTTGATAATGATGTGTATACTTACGTATCTTGCATAGTATCCCAATATATATTAAATTAAAAAGTTAAATTTTTATTTTCTCCAGGATCAAGTTTTTGATACTGTTGCAAAGTAAGGAAAGATAAGGTGAAAAATATAATCAAATACATTGTTATACTGTTGCATATAAACAACCGAGATCAAGTTTTTGGCATTGTTGATGGGGATTGATTGAAATTAAATTTCTACTTTATAAAGTCTTATTTAAAATTTAGTCTTATTTAAAATTTAAGATTTAAAATTTAAGATTTATTGTAGGAATTATAGTAATTTATTTATAAAGTATTTTTGTGTGTTTTATTTTATTTTATTGTTAGTGTATTGTTGAGCTCACTTTTGGTTGAGGTTTAGTTTTCCTTCTTCAGTAGCCTTGGGTCTAGCCATAGGACTTTCCTTTTGACTATTCCTAGAAAACTAGAAAAGGCCATTAAGAATTCTAAACTCTTACTTCCTTAACTTGAAGTTCCAGATGTTGGTCCTAACCTCTAGCACTTAGTAGGTGGGTTCAGTGTGGAGGATATCAAGGAGAGTCCCCATAAGACTGCTTAACGTTAGAGTTGACCGTGGGTGTTGTTCTAGAGCTAGTTCACTCACTTGCACTCACTATCACCTCGATCCACTCACAACTCTAAACTCAAAATTGTTGACTTTGATCCCTTGATCTTTTGGGAGACTCATGTAGATGGTCCCCTGGACCCACTGGCCCTAGGCTAGGATTTAACTAAGACCAGTGCATAGAGGACCCATATGGTCCATTGCTCAAATAAGGTGGTTGGCACCCCAATTCCACCAAAATATCCAACTTGGCCTTTTGCCCCTAAAACCACCGAAACTACCTAAATGCCCTTGAAACCCTAAATTTGATCAAAATTCCCAAATTCATCCACAATACCAAAAATTCTTCAAAAATCATTTAAAAACATTTCAAAATACTTAAATTGCCCAAATCCACCAAAAAATTCCAAAATTACCAAAATACCCTCAAATTTGCAATACCCTCAAATTTGCCAAAATACAAAATTACCAAAATACCCTCAAATTTGCCAAAATAACAAAAATACCATTGGCACCCCACATCCAAAATCACTTCACAAAATCACTTCAAATGTCTCCAAATCCAATTTGGACCCTTCAATTGAGCCCAATTTGACCAATTTGACCAAACCCCCAAATTGCCTTAAAAGACCAACTTACCCAAATTCACTTCAAATGTCTATCAATTTAGCCACAACTCCCGTCAATTTCAGTCCTTAACTCAAATTAAACCTTTGTATGATCAATACAAACCAAATCCAAGCCTAATTGACCCATGTTTTTATCTCAATTTTGATCCAAATCAAAAACCCTAATTTTAACCCTATAACTTGATCTCACCTAATTGAACCATATGATCCATTAAATTGCCTCATTTTGAATCTTAAACTTTCATAACAATCTTGCACATCAAATTGGACCTACAATTGGCCTTGGTCAAGCCTCAATTTCACTCAACTTCAACCAAAATTCAAAATTCCCAAATTTGCCTCGAAATGTCTATCTCCATATTCCATAAAATAGAATGCACTAACCCCAAAATGGGCACCCAATTGATGTTGTTAACTCTTCATGAAATTCTTATAGACCACTTTGAACCATTAATTTGGACCTGGCCCAACCTTAGCCCAACTTAGACCCAAGTCTAACCCAACACCCCTAAATTGACAAAATGCCCAAAATCCTCCAAATTGAACCTCCAAACCAAATCAAAATCACTCCAAATCTTTTATAAACCACATATAACAATCATATACACAATGTTGATTAATCAGTTGAGCTCAATATTGAGCTCAATTTCATGGCTAGCCTAACCCAGACCCAACTTCTAGCCATTTTGATCCAAATTAAACCCATGCACCAAAATTGACTTAGCCTTGCATAAGCCACCAAATTAATGACACCACAACCACCAAATACACCCTATGAACCAGGCTAAACCCACTTAAACTAGCCAAGATGAGCTATGGACCAATGATCCCTTGATTTAAGGGATCTCACCCAATATTTAGCCTAAAATAAAATATCATGGCGATCATCACTTACCCTTAGGAGTTAACCATCATTAAGCACCCTCTGGCCTCCCTGAGCCAAGAAGTGATCATATCCTGGCCAGCCACCTTCTCAGCCACAGGACACAACCAACCCAAGGGAGGCCCAAGTGGCCAAAACCCAAAATTTAACCTTCCTGACTTGGCTCACTCCCATTGGTCATTAGAGCCTTTCTTCCCTCCGCCTCAACAAGCTTTAGCACCCAATTCCAAGCCCTGAGCTCCACCAGACAACCATAGCTATAAATGGAGCTCTCCATAACCAAGGAAGAGAGTGCTAGGAACCTTAAGGAAACTTTTCCAAAATCTCACAAGAGATTCTCCAAACCATCACATGTGCAATCCCCTTGATTTCAGACGCTGATAGCCACCCCTTAGAGCCAATTTCTCCATTGAAATTTTCCCTAAAACTAAGATAGATCTCTCCACTCCACCACAGTGCACCAAAATTTAATTAATTGTGCACACATCATCCGCACAATGAAAGATGTTGATTCCCCATATAAGCCCCGTTTGAAATAGCCTCTAGCGTAGCTTTAGACCAACACCTGAAATCCACCTTGGTCAAAATAATACCTAGATAATTCACCAGGGCTTGAGAATTTATTGGGAGGTTCATTGGGTCCAATTAAAGCTACCAAAGCCATCTGATTGAGGCCTCCACTCTTAAACAAAGTTATTGAACTTAAACCCTAATCCGAGCTTATTTTGATTCTCTGTTTGTAATAACTTGATTTCATACATGTTTAACCATATAGATGTGTTCATCTTGAGTAGATGAAGATTTAAAAACAAACCCCATACAATTTATTTGAGTCTAGGTGAAGATCTTAAGGTTTTATTGAGGACGGCTTAGAGTTAGGTCACTTAGGGACGATAATGGAGAGCAGTCCCATCGCCCATGTATCCAAAAATGGAGGAGATCAAGCCGTACGAGTAGATGGTACGCAAACCGCAAGCTGAGTGGCAGATGAGGTGGATGGCGGCATCAAACGGGAGTGTGTCGCATGAGAATTTGGAACCCCCGTAGGTTGAGTTGGCGTCGCCCTAGATAAATATAAAAATAGTGATTTTTGAATTATTTTGAATGCTTAAACTTAAAAAATTCATATCCTTCTCTAGAAAAATCATAAAAATAAAAGAAAAGTAAACTATTGCTCATTGAACAAAGGAAAATAATTAGGACTAAAATTAAAAATTATTTTCTTATTTCTAGATTTTTAATGAATTAAATACCCTCTGTGGTATTTCAAATCTCCATGACTAAATATTACTCACCATGGCTTGAAATTTTGATGGTTCATTCCTCATGATAGAGTCCATGTATTCTAATTTTTTCAGGGTCAGAGGATATCTCTATGCTTCTAGCACATTTTCAAGGTAAGGTAACCATTTTAACTATTTTAATTATATAAATCAAAACATCATTTGAAAAATTATGGGAATAATTTTCGTAGGTTTCCTGTGGTCAGAGAAGTTTAGGAAACATATCATGGTGCTTTGAATTATCCTATAAATTTCCATACATAATTAAATATAAATATCTTATGTGAATTTTGGTAAATTATGTGCTTATCAAGAATTGGCAAAATCAATTCCACATTGTTCACAAAAAGTCATGTTTACTCACTGTAAAAATTTAAAATTATTTGATTAAGTTCATATATTAAAGTTGATTTTCTAAGGAACCTTATATTTTTGTACAAAAATAATTGTATTAAATGAAATGAACTTTCAAAAATTATGAAAAATGGTTTTCTGAGTTCCTTCTGATTAGACAGACTTAGGAAAAATAAAAATTATTTTTTAGAAAACACTTAATTTTCAAGCCTTATTTTGAGTTTTAAAATAATTAAAAATAATTTAAAAACCCCAAAATAGAAGCATTTCAAAATATGCCTAATTGTCCTTTGATCACTTGGGACTCATTAAAATATTTTTTCTAATTTTCTTAAGTTAAAAATAAATTTTAAAAGGCTTAAAGAATTTTAAAAGGCTTAAAAGTGGATTTTCCTTATTCTCCCATTAAAATAATTATAATAATTTAATTCAAAAAATCATGAAATTTTGTCTAAGTATTTCTCTAATATAGGGAATTCTGTAATAATTTTCTCATAAATAAAAAACTTTATTTTGCAAAGACAAATAAATCAATTTCTAAAGAATCCTATTTTTTATGCTTAAATGAATAATTAAATCAAATTAAATTTTGAAAGGTCCACATGTTCTCTAACATTATAACTACCTCATGGATATTACATTCTAAACCCTCAATGTCATTTGAGTTGTGGTTAATGAGTTATGAGATGAGGTGCAATTAGGGTAAAATAGTCATTTTAGACTTTGGTGCCTTAATAAAAATTCAGGATTAACCAAGGGAAAAATGAATAATTTTGATCTTAATAAACATATTTGGATGATTCAAATACAATGGGGTTAATACAATGGGGCTCACTCACTACCCTTGCACAACATCAACAAAATCATAACTCTCCTAATCTTCATGACTTGGAAATCAAAATCTTCATGACTTGGAAATCATGACTTGGAAATCAATTAAGATCAAATAATTCTTAAGTGATGGGCTTAAGCTGGAAAGATGATAATGTACTTCTTTGAAGCCCAAAATTGATGATGATGTGATCATTCAGTAAGGATACACATAACTTACATCAAAATTTTTCATAATCAACATTTCACCTATTATGATTATTAAAGGCTTAGTATTGACCTAGGCTCGACATTTAAACTCAGCTGATTAGAATTAGAAGTAGATATGATTGGTGATTAACATCTTTAAACACTACAATACTGACCTTAATTGTGGACACCACAACCTTTAAATGACTTAAAATTACATTAGGGGCACTCACATAACTCATAAATGGAACATCAATTGATTGATCAAGTACCCTATCATGGGGATAATTAAACTGTCAGGTCTCACTGAGTAATGTGGTAGTTACACTTCAACCGCAGATGATTAATGAAACAATATGATAAGTCTAAAAATGAACTCTGAATATTTCAAGAGATCTTCAAAATGCTCCAAGGTCATGCCTTGAGCATTTTGAAATCTATTGGACATTCTGAAGGGTAAATTGGATTTGTCATATTTTGTTCTAAAATAATCTACTAGATCTTTTGAGACTCAATAAAATCATAACTTGGGGTTTGGTAGCTAAACCTTTAAAGGGTTTGGTAGCTAAACCTTCATCTACTTTTGCAATTTAAATTCCTTGCAAAATTATATACATGTCTTGCAAGTACTGACCTTTCAGAAGGTGGAATGAGAAGAATTGGCAAGTATGCTTTTAAATTAATGCATTTACCTTTCTGTAATTCTTGTCTTGAGCATGCATGTTAAACAATGATGTCACCCTGCATGAAAACCCCAAAACTGCAAACCAAAACTGCTAGGATAGCCATAAAACCAAAATTAAAACTAAAATTAACCAAGATAAAATTCACCACCACAACATTCAAAATATAAGCTAACTCAAAATTTTATATCAAACATCATAAAACAACAATTGCAACTAAATTACGACATCTCTATTAGATGATAAAGAATCCCTCAGAGGAGGTAACCTACGGTTGCTAACGAGACTTCCTACGTTCTAAATGAAAGTACAGACTACATTAAGTTGAGTTTAGTAAATTCATTTGGACTAAGTGAATCTGATAGAATAATA
The DNA here is from genome assembly GCF_001263595.1 of Phalaenopsis equestris. Lineage (NCBI taxonomy): Eukaryota > Viridiplantae > Streptophyta > Magnoliopsida > Asparagales > Orchidaceae > Phalaenopsis > Phalaenopsis equestris. The sequence continues at coordinate 12,413 of NW_018217962.1, read as the reverse complement.
GTGTCAGCAGGACGAGAGATCCGTAGGATCCTAACCACTATCTCTCTAATCAACCTTAATATGTCCCATAACATTTAAAGAACCATATCCATAGGGACATATGATTTGATATTATAACCTGACACATTAGAAAACTTAAACTCGACACAATAAGGAGCTTAGGTAAATATGGTTAAGCCTTTTGGACTTCAGGACCGTCTGTTCAATTACCTTTGTATAGACAGATTTGGGAGGCTATTAAAGACTTTTCTAATGTTCATGTGGCGTCGGACCCCCAACAAATGTGTTCGTGGACTAGTTCTACTTGGGCTTTGTGCGTTGTAAAGTCAGTCTTGTACTGGGACTTGAACTGCTCTTTTTTCCCTTTCGAGTTTGATTTACTATTTTACAAATTAAATCAAATTGTCATGCTGCGCGTGCTCTTTAAATTTCTTTATATTAATTAAATCTTTCTACTTTCAAATTATTTTTACTATGTTTTGTAATTTCCACAAATTAAATAATTATTTACTCGGTCTACAGAGTGACCTCTGTTAATTTGTAGTGCTCGCAATAAGATTACGAGGTATTAGCCAAATAGCTAACCCCAGAACTTTCTCTTTTTGAAGCTGCTGCAATGGCGTGCCCAATGCTCACCTTTTCCTGCAACCTACAGACGAGCTGTGATGCCCACAATGTCGCTTCCACCATCAAGTTTGAAGTTGGATTTGAATATCTCAAGGTCATTCTCGGGAAAGCTCCGACAATCAAACTGAAGATCACCGCTCTAGAGGTTCAGGAACCATCCGTTGAGTTTAGCCTGAGCTACCCTCAGGATGACCCTTCTTACAAGAAGGTCAAGGATACTGCCACGACAGCACCTACCAAGCCTGTTGTTCCCATTTCTGCTAAGGGAAAAGAAGTTATGATCATTGAAGATTTGGTTGATGGATTGGTTGTCCCACCTACAGTATTTGAAATCAGATCATGTTTGAGGACTTCACTGTTAACCCGAACTCAAAGGAGAAGCCGCCGCCGGAAAGTTTGGAGGGCTACTGAAGCCTGGATTTCCAAGGAAGTACCTGTTGATGAAGTTCCTCCCCAAGATGAGTCAGGATTATCGAACACCTATCCACTTCCGCAAGGGAGTAGGTTCCATCCATTAAAGAATACTAATGGGTACGAAAGTATTTAGAAGATCGTCATTACTTTACTGTCAATCCATGAACATGGTGGGGAGAGAAAGAAGCCTGCTCCTATCATCCTAGTCAATTCATTTTTTTAGAAACTAACTGCCAAAGAAGGTTGTTCAGTTGGCGAGTTACTCAAATGAGTGGGGTGTGCGGTATCCCCTCGCATGAAGAAAAAAATTCTAAAATACATTATATCTACCAGACAATCTAAGAAATCAATTGAAGCTTTGTCTGCTCGCATTCCAGTCTAGTTCCATTTGGAAAGTAGAATTGATACCACCATTGATACTACTGATTTTATTCACATTAGACTTACGGGTCCTCAACCAATTAAGTTGCGTCTGGGTCCGAGAATTCTACCAATTTCTAGTCACCAGGATGTTCTTAAAGTTTTGAAAGATAAGACAGACAGGTTATCAAGTACTGTATATGGTCTGCGCCATGGGGAGCGTACTTCTCTTTGACATGCCGATGTTTCTCCTGAGACAGTCCGTCTCAAGACATGACCGTCAAAGAAAAGGTATGGGTACCCAAGGTCATCGTATCAATACGGTCTAGTAAGCCTGCAAGGCAGGATCCTGGAATAAAGCAAAGTTCTAAAGTATCTGACATTGTTTCAACAATTGCTAGGGAGATGGCTGAGTTAGTAGAGGATGTTCAGCAGAGTCCTCCAAATCTCAAGGTTCTACAAGAATCAATAATCAAAGAAAAGTTTGAAAAGCTTAGGGTCGAGATTTTTGAGTTGGCCCGAGAACATGGATTTCCATTGATGATGATGAAGAATTTGACTTCAATGATTACCTCGAGGAAGATTTCATGAATATCCATGTCATCAAAACTATAGTCACTGCATCTGCGCACGACGCCTTCTCATCAAAGAGAACACCGTAGATGAGCTGCGAGGGCTGTTTTCCCAAGGGATGAGCAAATAAGCAAAACGGAGAAAAGAATGGAAGAGATGGTCGCTGCCATGACTGCCATGGCCACACTTCAGGGATAGTATCAACCCCCACAATTAGTCTCTTCATAAATCAATCAACTAGAGATTATACACATCACAGATGAAAGGAGAGAAGTCGCCTCAGCAAATAGAGATGATCAACCAAAGTAAGATTTTCCAGCAAGCGCCATGACAATCACCATACCGGAGAGGAATTTGAGGAAATGGTCGTGCAAGTTTGGGAGGCCTTAGCCCAATCTAAGGGTGGTACATTAGTTTTGAAAGGTAGACCTTACCTGGAGGAGTTTGATGTCCTACCCTACCCTAAGGGTTTTGTGTTGGCAAAATTTAAGATATTTGACGGGACCAAAAATCCCAAATAGTACATAACCATTTTTGAGCCAGTTGTGGTAATAAAGGAAGCTTTACTCTTTCAACAGTTTGTCAGTAGCCTTTCAGAGATCGCTTTTGATTGGTATGTCAAACTACCGAACGGATCAGTCAAGAAATTTATCGAATTAGAACATTTGTTTGTAAAATTATTTGTCGGAGTGCAACATCACGTGTCTATCAAAGATCTCATGGTAGAGAAACAAAAGCCCAATGAAACTTTAGTGGATTACATTTTAATGTGGAGAAACCTTAGCATGAAATGTGAACCTCAACTATAGGAACATCATGTGATTGAGATCTTAATCAAGAGCTTCCATGGGCCAGTAGCTTTCATGCTCAAGGGACTCACCATTAACTCCCTCGAGAAGCTACTCAGCAAGGCTAACAATCTTCAAGAAGAAGTTAAACATAAGGATTCCCATGAGAAGGCCGAGAAGTCCAGGGCAATCAGAGTATTTGAAAAGAAGTCTGAAATAGTGGCAATGATTGATAAAGGAAATATCCAATGAAAATTCAAGTGGACAATTCTCGGTCATCACAGCATGCTCAACAACAGATACAATAGTATGGCCGGTCTAGCCAGTAAGTGCATCAAGGAAGATCATACCGAACAAAAAATAAGAAAATGCCCATTATGGAACGTAGGAAAGTGGTGTACTCCATCATAGATGAACTCATACACAAATTGTTCAAAAGTCTGATGAAGAAGCATGAATTCTGATTACCAGATCCAAAGAAACCCGAAGAGGTCGACAAGAAGGATCAACCTAATTATTCTTCGAAGCAAACTCCTCGAAGTTCCTCTGAATCTCTTCCTTTCTTTACAGTACACAGAATTACTCTTCGAAGCAGCAAGGAGGAAGAAATCTCTCACTTTCCCTCCACTCTTACAATCTCTCGGAGAGTTCATCACAATTTAACCCTAAAGTAAACTCTCTACACACTACTGGAACTCTTCTAACCTCCAGAGCATCCAGAGCCTCCTCTATTTTCGGCCAAAATCTTCTTTTAAAGATGTAGAAGCATTTTCCCAAGAGTTGTCTAAGCAGCCCTCAAAAAATCGTTCACAATCAATGCACCTTTGGAAATAACCGCTATCTCACCGTCGGCGACCTCGTGGGCACTATCGGTGGGCCTTCTAAATTATTTTTCTGGAGTCTCAAGAAAATCTTGCCGTCGGGGCCCTAGTTCAATTCTTCACATTTTGGTCCTTCTCGCTCCAAATTCGCTCCTTTTCGCATATTTTTGCTCCAATGACCATAATTCATCATACCTGCAACAAAACATAAAAAATACCTTTCTTTAAAGTACAATATCATCAAAAATAGTGTAAAATATGTATGAAAATCTCAACATATTTTCCTTTGGTCAAAATCCCCCAAACTTAACTATTACTTGTCCTCAAGTAATTTTAGTACTATATAAAAGTTATGATCTATTGTAGTAAAGTTTTAATTCAAAAATACTATAAGTTTGATTTAAGTAAATACCATA
>NW_018217962.1:5858-8166 GCF_001263595.1 Phalaenopsis equestris | reverse complement strand
ATATATTCTTTTCTTTTCAGGGGTTGTTGTCAATCATTTCTTTTTTTTTTCAAGTGAGGATTACTATATCTGGATAGCCTTTCATGATTTTGAGCATCGCCTTTCTTTTCCTAAATTTGAAACTCAAAGCACTCCTTTACCTTATAAAAATTTCATAGTTTTTACATTATTGAGCTCCATCTTTTCTTCTCAAATGAATTTCCAAATTCTTAATACTTCAAAATATAATTTCCCTTACTTTAACTTGTTAATTATAGTCTTATTCTCTTATACTAAATATCCTAATCCACAAAATTAATTTTCATTACAAAAATATTTTTTTAAATCTACCATAATATTTAAATATCTACAAAATATAGTTACCTCAATTAAATTCACTACATAAAATCATATTAATAATTTTTGTAAATATTTAAATTGAGAACATCTAATAGTTAATCTTTTTCTTCCCTCTCCTAAACTTAAATTTTTCAATATGGAATGATACAAGTGGAAAGAAAAATTCTAAATATAAATCATACCTCAGTACTTTAGGCATTTTCATCATTTTGAAATTTTTGTAGTTCCTTCTCAAAATTTTTACTTCTACCGGTCTATAATTTTAGGAGCTTTTTATACATATAAATCATTAGAGAATTTGCTGGGTAATGAAATTTTGAAATAAGTACAAAAATAAACATTATACAAACACAATATTTCACTAACACATCACAATACTAAATAAAAACAATTACAAATACATCACAATGCAATGATATAAGAAAGCTTTTGGTTGGACCTTAGCTGATATTAAGGGAATCAGTCCTTCGATCTGTATGCACAGAATTATACTAGATGAACAATATAAACCAAGAGTTGATCCACAAAGGAGATTAAACTCATTGATTAAAGAAGTAGTTAAGAAGGAAATTTTGAAATGGTTAGACACTGGAATTATATATCCTATTTCAGATAGTGAGTGGGTAAGTCCAATTCATTGTGTTCCTAAGAAAGGAGGAGTGACTATTGAAACAGAAGAGAATAATGAATTAATACCTATCAGACAAGTTACTGGGTGGGGTATTTGCATTGCTTATAGAAAATTAAACACTGTCACTAGGAAAGATCTCTTCCTTTTATAATTTTAGTCCAAATAGTAGTAGACTTGCTGGGCATAAATATTTTTATTTTTTAGATGGATATATCGGTTACTATCAAATTCTTATTGCTCCTGAGGTTCAAGAAAAGACAACATTTACTAGTCCTTTTGGAAATTTTGCTTTTTGAAGAATGTCTTTCGGATTATGTAATGCACTTGCAACATTCCAGAGATGTATGATGTCAATACTTAGAAAGTTAATTAATGTTGGATTGGAAGTATTTATGGATGACTTCTCTGTATTTGGAACATCATTTCACGCATGCTTAAATTATCTTGGAAAAGTTTTGGAGTTATACAAAAGAACTAATTTAGTTCTAAATTGGGAGAATTGTCGATTTATGGTTGCAGGAGGAATTGTATTAGGGAATAAAATTTTAGAAAAGGTTATGGAAGCAGACCCTGCAAAAATTCAAGTTATATCTAAACTAACATCTCCTACTAATGTAAGAGAGGTTAGGAGTTTCCTTGGACATGTTAGTTTTTACAGATGTTTTATTAATGATTTTTCAAAAATTACTAGACCTCTATGCCAACTTTTAGAGAAGGACAAGAAATTTGAACTGATGCCTTTGAGTTATTAAAGAAAAAATTAATCACAACCGCTATTATAGTTTCACATAACTGGGAGAAACTATTTGAACTGATGTGTGATGCTAGTGATTATGCTATTGGAGCTGTTCTTGGACAAAGGTATGAAAAAAAAAAGGTATGAAAAAAAAGGTATGAAAAAAATTTTAAAGTTATATACTACTCTAGTAAAACTCTTAATGATTCTCAAATTAACAATACTATTAGGAAAAAAGAGTTATTGGCCATTGTGTATGCTTTAGACAAATTTAGATCTTATTTAATTGGGACTAGTATTGTGCATACTGATCACTCTGCTATTAAATATCTGATGCAAAAGAAGGATGCTAAACCAAGGTTGATTAGGTGGATACTTTTGATGCAAGAATTTGATCTTGTGGTTATTGATAGAAAGGGAACTGATAATCAAATTGCTGATCATTTGTCGAGATTAGAAAATCAAGAATTATCAGACACTGACAATGAAATTACAGACAGTTTCCCTGATGAACAACTTTATAATATTAATGAGTGGAAAATACCATGATATGCTGATATTGTTAACTATATTGTAAGTGATATTTTGCCACCTATGCTGAC
>NW_018217962.1:5306-5722 GCF_001263595.1 Phalaenopsis equestris | reverse complement strand
ATTTGGAGGACATTTTGGGATTGATAAAACTGCTTATAAAATTTTACAAGCTGGATTTTATTGGCCTACTATCTTTAGAGATGTTTATAAATACATAAAAAACTTGTGATCGATGCCAACGAGTAAGCAATATATATTGAAGAAATGAAATGCCTCTGAATTTCATGTTAGAAGTTGAGATCCTTGATGTTTGGGGATTGGATTTCATGGACCATTTATTCATTCATTTGGGAACTTATATATATTAATTGCTGTAGACTACATTTTGAAGTGGATTGAAGCACAAGCTTTACCTCGTTGTGATGCTAAAAGTGTTTCATGATTTTTAATGAAAAATATTTTCACTAGATACGGAAGCTGAAAATAATTATCACTGACAAAGGATACCATTTTAGGAATAAATACATTCAGAGATT
>NW_018217962.1:0-4927 GCF_001263595.1 Phalaenopsis equestris | reverse complement strand
TAAAGTTATGAATTTATAAGGAGAAACTAAAGTTATGGCATGATCAGAAGATTAACTAAAAGAACTTTGAACCAGGACAAGAAGTTTTGCTTTAGAATACAAGGCTGAAGTTATTCCCTAAGAAATTGAAGTCTCCTTGGTTAGGACCCTTTACTGTGGCTCAAGTTTATACTTACGGAGTTGTTGAAATTGAAGATCAAAAGACTAGAAATAGATTTAAAGTAAATGGACACAGATTAAAACCGTATTTTGAGGGTAAAAGAAATGACTTTAAACAGATTTTAATGACCAGTCAACCTGAATAATACCTGAATAGGTCGGGCTGACGACGTTAAACCAAGCGCTTTATGGGAAGCAACCCAATGTAATCTTTATTTTTATTATGAATATAGTAGTTTTATTTGAAATTATCATTACTTTGTGGTAGTATTGAAATCTACTACTCTTATTTACCCTTGAATCATCATAAAAATTGGATTCATAGAGAAAAATTAGAACGCATTCGGACCAGAGCAAAACTATGCAATTTTGGCTTGGGCGCCGATGGATCCATTGACGATGCCGATGGCAGATTTTTCCTGAGAGTCTATGCAATTAAATTCTAAAGGCTCGCCGAAGGCGCCCTCGACGCCACTGGCGCCCTCGCCGCCACTGACGGAGAGACCGGCGGGATGGCGGTTTCTGGAGTTAAAATGGGGTATTTTTAGCTGTTTTAGGCGGGAGTTACTTCTTTTAAACTTCCAAATTCAATTCCTACGTTCATATTTCCCCAAGAACAAAGTGAAACTCCACCATATTCATTCTTATGGTGTCTAATTCCGTTGAAAATCATAGAATGTGAGTGTTCAACTGGAGAAAGTTCATTAGTGCAGAGGTCATTAGTGCAGAGGCGCAGCGAGGCGCAGCGAATCTTCAACAAGGTACTCGCAAAGAAAAGATTAATCAAGGAACGAGGATTCATAAATCAAGGATTGAATAATCCATCCACATAAATTGAAAAGATGATTGTGCGACGAAGATGGGAAGTGTTGTGCTACACTACTGCTGCTGTAGTTGTTCCTGTGGTGAAGGCATTTTATGTTAATTTGCATGGAATCAACCAAAGAGTCGTGTAAGGTAGATGGATAACTTCTACTCTTGCATGAATCAATGACTTATATATGATTGAGAATGTTCCTGTCTGCCATTATTCCAACTTCGTCACGACAAGAAACCAGATGAATGAAATTTACCAATATTTAACGGACGAAACTGAAGACTGGGAAATGAGAGAAAACGGGTATGTTAGTTTTTCTGCGACACTTCTAAATCTCGTTTCTAAACACTAGCACTTCTTCATTTCTGTAAAATTGTTACCGATGATGAGGATCGATAAAGTCTCTAAGGAAAGTACTATTCTGAATTACTGCATCCAAATTGGACTGTCGATCGATATTGAATCTATAATTGTGAAGTCTATTTTGGGCCTGATCGTTCATGGATCGACTTATGCTATGGGCTTGGACACCCTTTCATAATTTTCTCACTTTGCAGTTAGTTCCAAGTATCTTATGAAAATTGGGAAAAGGTAATTCTATCTTGGAAGCCTTTGGACCCAACTATGGTAATTCACTGCCTATTCAACCTTTAGTTCCAAACAAAACATTAGTGATCCTGCGCAGAATCAAGAAATTGGAGAAGGAGGTACAAAATGTTATGAATGCAATTAATAATATCTCTAATTTCTTTGATTATCTGGACTGGAGGATAAAAGAATAATTTTCTCACTCTAAACATATTTAAGATAATTTGATATGACTGATGAGAAGGATGAAATTGTTAGAAGAGGATTCTACTGAAGAATTTCCATACCGACCCTTCTATAACATTTTCATTCATGTGTAATCAATGGGTGATCTCAGAGGAGAATCTAGCAGTGAATCTGAAGAATAGTAGATTTACATTGCTACCTGTCTGTCTATGTGTGTAAATTGGTTTGAACTTTATGTTTGCTTTGCTTTAGAATTTTGCTTTTAGATCTCTGTATAGTTAAAACTAAGCACAAAATTTATGTTTGCTTGGCTTCCAAGTTTCCATACCGACCCTTCTATAGTAGATTTACACTACTACTTGTCTGAGAATTGATGTATTAAGGTTGAGAAGATACCAAACTTAGGTGTGTTGTTTAGGTGTGTTGTGTGGTGTGTTGTGTGACGTATATTGTAACCCTTGAAATTTATATATAATTGTGATGTTTTGTGTCGTGAAAGTTTATTTGTGACAATACATCATTTAACCACTTAAATATATAATGATTGAACGGATGTCGTCGAGGCTTGAAATTGATGGAAATCACAAAAATCTAGAAATTGAACCAATTCAATAGAGCCCGTCGACGGCGCCCTCGATGCCGCCAATGTCAGACTTTTCCCGTGACTTGGGATATTAATCCTATAGAGCTCGCTGACAGCGCCGAAGACAGCACCGATGGCGAGATCCCAAGAAAACACCTTTAACTGCAATTTTGACCAATCAACCGCCACTATTCATCATCCCCTTCCTCTAAAAAATGCATTTTTTGACCTAGGGCATGAGAGATCTTAGATTTGGAGGCAATTTAAAGGCATTTAGACACCTGATTTGATCATCTCTTGGTAAGAGATTCAATCCAAACTAAAAATATTTTATTTTCACCATGAATTTCTTCCACATTGAAGAGATCCAAAAAATTTGAGAATGTGAAGAAAATATTGGGAAGAAATTCATGGAATTTAGTTTTAAACTCTTAGAATCACTCTTGGAAGCTATTATTTGCATATTTAAAGTATATTTTGGAATTTTTCTAAAATTTTGATTAGATTGAAATGGCTCCACGACAAAAGAGGCGACTTGAGTTTAATCAGTCTCGCTTCGTCAATGCGAAGGCTCAATCGAGGTTTACTTCAGTGTTTGAAGGAAAGAAAAATATACAGGATCGAGTTTTTGAGAGTCCAGGAGGAGAAATTGAACGAGTTATTACCGAGCGGAGGTGGGAAAACTTTTGTTATATAACCAAAAATGTTTTTGCTAATATTGTAAAAGAGTTTTATGCCAAGGTGTTCTATTCTGAAGATGGAATTGTTCAAGTGCGGGGATTTTCTGTTGAATTTAGTGCCACTCACATTAACTCCTTTTATGAGGTCCCATACTCTTATAGTTGCCATTATGAAACCTTCAGTACGATGGAAGGCCCACTGAATGATGTGATCAAATTTCTCACTGATGGGAAAGGAACATGGAAGATTAAGCAATGAGAACGGGTAAATTTTTTTGCTTCCATGTTGAATGCCACATCTAAAGCGTGGCACTATTTTATTTCCTCTACTCTGTTACCGACCTATCACCATAGTGAGGTAATAAGAGATCGAGCTATTCTAAATTTTTGTGTTCAGAATAACAAAAATATAAATATGGGGAGAATCATTTTTAAGAATATATTGACTACGGCAAGGAGTGAAACAAGTGAAGGTCTAGGACATCCTGGCCTTATTTATGCACTGTGCCAACTTTCTGGAGTGGAAGCTGGAGATGATGAGGAATGGGTTTACCCTATGAAACCCATAAGTAAAGCTAATTTAAAGACATTTGAATCCCATGAAATATGTATCCCATGAAAAATGGAGAACTGGGAGTAGAAGTCAAGAACCTTCTACTAGCAGAGATATCCCCTCCACTAGTTATGACCTTCCACCTTCTAATTCTCCTACCCTGACTGACTTAATGAATGAGTTGACCTTGCAGCGAAAGAGTATAGAGTTAATAAATGAAAGGATTGGAGGTTTGAACATTGACATGATTATGATAGTGAGTACCTTCAGAGGCATTCTGATTTTGAGATAGCTTACTGTGAAGCTCAGGCCCAACACTACAGAGGTGAGCCTGATGTTACTTTTCTTGAATCCCCCCGATATACTCAGTATCAGCCCAATCCACCTGCTGACCAAGGAGATGAAGACATAGTTTACGGTTTTGACATTTGATAGTAGTTGATGTACTTATACTTTTACTTTTATCTTTGTAATTTTTGTAATAGAAATGGATGTTTGTATGTGTTTGTACGATGTTTGTATGTGTTTGTGTATGTGTTTGTACTTTCATTTTTATTGGTATGTTGTAATTGGATAATTTTAATTATTGTTATAATTGTTGGTGTGGTAGTTGAAATTTATTAAATTGTAATGTGATTTGATTTTCATTTTTGCATCTTAATTGTAATTATTTTGTTTAGCATTGTGGATGTGTTAGCAAAATATTGTGGATGTGTTAGCACATTGTGGATGTGTTAGCAAAATATTGTGTTTGTATATTGTTTAGTTTTGTACTTATTTCAAAATTTCATTACCCAACAAATTCTCTAATGATTTATATGTATAGAATGCTGCTAATGTTACAGACCAGGTGAAGTAGAAATTTAGAGGACTGCAAAATTTTAGAATGATGAAAATGCCTAAAATAATGAGGTATGATTTTAATTTAGAGTTTTTCTTTCCACCTATATCATTTTATATTGAAAAATTTAAGTTTGGGGGAGGGAAGAAAAAGATTAAATATTAGATGTTCTCAATTTAAATATTTTCAAAAATTATTAATATGATTTTATGTAGAGAATTTAATTCAGGTAACTATATTTTATAGATATTTAAATATTATGGTAGATTTAAAGAAATATTTTTGTAATGAAAATTAATTTTGTAGATTAAGATATTTAGTATAAGAGAATAAGAATATAGTTAACTATTTAAAGTAAAGGAAACTATATTTTAAAGTATTAAGAATTTGGAAATTCATTTGAGAAGAAAAGATTGGGGCTCACTGATGTAAAAGCTATGAGATATTTATAAGGCAAAGGAATGTTTTGAGTTTCAAATTTAGGTAAAAAAATGTGATGTTCAAAATCATTAAAGGCTAT
>NW_018217961.1:429-944 GCF_001263595.1 Phalaenopsis equestris | reverse complement strand
CAAAACCACAACTTTAACTAAATTAAGATGTCTCTCTCGGATGATCAGGAATTCTTTGAAGGAGGTAACCTACGGTTGCTAACACGGTTTAAATGAAATTATGGAACTCATTAAGTTGGGTTTAGTAAGTTCATTTGGACTAAGTGAATCCAATAGAAAATAGTGATGCCAGAACAAGGGAACCGTAGGATCCTAACCGGTGTCGCTCTAATCAATTTTAATATGCCTTCAAAAAATTTAAAGAACTTAAACTATAGGGCAACCTGATTTGATATTATAACTTGACACACTAGAAAACTCAAACTCTTCACGGTAAGGAGCTTGGAGCTAGCATGGTGGGCAGCACGCCCATCTTCAACAGCAAAACCTGTCTTCCCCAGTAAAACCAATATTCCTTCCTTAGACTTAAACAACAAAGCCATTGGACTTCGAGGTTGCTTGCTTATGCAACGTAAACCCTCACCTTATCTTTAGGCCTTTGCATAGCCCTGCTATACAATATAAGCCCTAACTCG
>NW_018217961.1:0-299 GCF_001263595.1 Phalaenopsis equestris | reverse complement strand
TCAAAACTGAAGCCAAACATTAGGATAGCTTGGGAAGTCACCGAGGTTCTCCTCTGGATCCATGACATCCCCTAATTCTTCTTCCTTTGGATTCTACAATAAAATGTTCCAAATTTGAACCAATCCCCTTTCACACCTCTATGTCCGATTTTGTTGAAGAGTCGTATCCTTTGAAATTCCTTGAAGATAATATTTCCTGATTTTTATCGAGAGTCTTCTTAAGTGACTTTGGATGTAATTTAGGGGCTTGCCCTTATAGGAAGAATGTTCGAACCCAGCTTAATATAAACCCTATTTAA
>NW_018217960.1:0-1142 GCF_001263595.1 Phalaenopsis equestris | reverse complement strand
TAATCCTTGCGTGAAAAAGAAAACAGAAAGAAAAAGAAATGAATAGAAAAAGAAAAAGAAAAAGAAAAGAGAAAAAAAAAAGTAAAAAAAAGTAAGGGAGGAGAAGCTTGAGGATTAGTGTCTAATCAAAAATTGGTTCCACATTTGAACTTTTTAAAGTATAAGACTTGAGAAACTCTTAAACTTAGGGATATAATATAGTAAGTAAAATCATTTTTAAAAAAAAATTTTATGTGGAGAAAATAAAAGGACTAAATTCTAAATTTGAAAAATCTACAAAATTTCTGAATTAGATAAAAACTCATTTTTTCATATTTCTTAACATTAAAGATTTATGAACTTTAAGTTGGTTTTATTTACTAAATATTTTTCTAAATTTGACTACTAATTTTTTCTAAATTTTAGTAACTCCTAATTAACTCATATACATATCATACTTATTTGGTTTTTAAAGATTGAAGTGTCACTTGAGGACAAGTAACATTTTAAGTTTGGGGGATTTTGATACACCTAAAATATATAGTATTTTTAGACACATTTTTAAACCTATTTTTTGAGATACTGCGCTTTGATGAAAGGTATTTGTGTGTTTTTCTTTCAAGTACAAGTAAAAAGGTGAAAAGTGCTAAATGGAGTGAAAAATGATCAAATTTGGAGCAAAAATGTGAAAATAGTGCAAAAGTGTTTTGGCGCCTAAGGGCCAGATCCGGCGCTTACGCGCCGGTGAAACAGAGAAGGCCACGCCTAAGCACCAGAAGCCCTGCGTTTAAATGCCAGAGGTAGTTATGTGACAATTTACTTCATTTTGTAGAATTTTTAAGGGACATTTGAGGCACCTATTGGTTAAAGAGGATGGTTATGACCACTAGAAACAAAAATATTATTAAAAACTTGTGAAAGGAGTCATCCTTGGAAGAATACATCAAATTAGGAAAAAGTTTGTAGAGTTATAAAAGAAAAACGTTTAGACTTTTTGAAGTGTGCTTGAAAGTTCTGAAAAGTGTTGGAAAGTGGGAGTTTTCAAAGATAGTTTTAGAGAGATTTTCAGGCACCATAAATTTACTTTTCTTTTTTTTTTGTTTTAGTTTTATTGTAAGAGTCAAGAGCATTGTAAAAGAGAAGAGATTCAAAGAAACTTCAAG
>NW_018217959.1:11393-15696 GCF_001263595.1 Phalaenopsis equestris | reverse complement strand
AAATTCTTTCACAATATTCACAGCAGCCTTATTGGGGGTATAACATAAATTTTCACACCTCCATTCGGAAATGACTCGTTCAACTTCTCCTCCCGGACTCTCAAAAACACGATCTTAAACACCTTTCTTTCCTTGAAATATTGAAGTAAATCTAGACTGAGCCTTTGCATTGATGAAGCGAGACTCGTCAAACTCAAGCCGCCTCTTTTGTCGTGGAGCCATTTCAATCTAATCAAAATTATAGAAAAATTCCAAAATATACTTTAAATATGCAAATAATGGCTTCTAAGAGTGACTTTAAGAGTTCAAAACTAAGTTCCATGGATTTCTTCCAAATATTTTCTCCACATTCTCAATTTTTTTGGATTTCCTCAAGGTGGAAGAAATTCAAGGTGAAAATCAAATATTTTTAGGTTGGAGTGAAGCTCTTACCGAGAGATGATAAAATTTGGTGTCTAAAAACCTTGAAATTGCCCCAAATCCAAGATCTTCAAGCCCTAGATCAAAATTTTCATTTTTTAGGAGGAAGGGGATGATGAATAGTGACGGTTGACTGGTCAAAATTGTGGTTAAAAGTGTTTTTTCAGTATCTCGCCGTCAGTGAACTCTATTGAATTAAATAACCTAAGTCTCGTGAAAAATCCACCGTCAGCGACGTCGATGGCGCCATCAGCGAGATTGTCAAAATTGGTTCAATTTCCATATTTTTATGGTTTTGATAAATTCCAAGCCTCTTTGACATCAGTTTAATCATTCTAGACATAAATTTTTAAGTGATTAAATGATGTACTAACACAAATAAACATTTTAAACACAAAACATAACAATTATATATAAAATTCATGGGTTACAATACATGTTACATGACACACATAAATTTGGTCTTTTCTCAACCTAAATACATCAATTCAACGTCTCAATCCAATCCACAACACTCTAAACGCTGAAAACAAAATATTTTATCCTCAATCCCAACTATACTGAGATCTAAAAGCAAAATTCAAAAGTAAAGCAAACACATAAATTCAAATCAAATCACACACATAGACATATAGATATTAAAGTAAATTTACTACAAACTAACGATAATTTCAAACTAAAACATTATAATTGCAATAAAAATAAAAATAACTATGGGTTGCCTCCCAGAATGCTCTTGGTTTAATGTCGTCAGCCCAACCTATTCAGATATTATTCAGGTTGACTGACCATTAAAATCTCTTTAAAATTTGGTCTTTTACCCTCAAAATACGACTTTAATCTATGTCTATTTACTTTAAATCTATCCTCAGTCTTTTGATCTTCAATTTCAACAGCTCCGTAAGTATAAACTCGAGTCACAGTAAAGGGTCCTAACCAACAAAACTTCAATTTCCCAGGGAATAACTTCAGTCTTGTATTGTAAAGCAAAACTTCTTGTCCTGGTTTAAAGTTCTTCTGGTTAATCTTCTCATCATGTCATAACTTTAGTTTCTCTTTATAAATTTTGTCATTATCATAAGATTTATTTCTTAATTCTTCTAATTCATTCATTTGTAACAATCTCTTCTCACCAGCATCTTTCAAATTATAATTGAATTCCTTAATCGTCCAATATGCTTTAAGCTCCAATTCTACTGGTAAGTGACAAGTCTTTCCGAAAATCAGCCAGTAAGTAGTCATTCCAATATGAGTTTTATAAGCAGTCCTGTAAGCCCATAATGCAGTATCCAGTTTAGTAGACCAATCTACTCTGCTAGGGTTTACAGTCTTCTCAAGTATTTGTTTAATCTCTCTATTAGAAACTTCAGCTAACTGACCAAAGGAAAATATGTTGAGATTTTCATACATATTTTATACTATTTTTTATGATATTGCACTTTAAAGAAGGGTATTTTTTATTTTTTTTTGCAGGAATGATGAATCATGGTCATTGGAGCAAAAAGATACAAAAACGGTGACATTTTGAGCAAAAGCGAGCAAGAAATTAAATTTTGCCCTGTAACATTTAGGTAAGTCTTTCAATGTTTAATCTCATTTACAATTCTTGCATAATTTTGAATGATATTAGACTTTAAAGGAAGGTTGTTTTTATGCTTATATTGTAGGGCTATCTGTTAGGAACACAACACAACTGAAATGGGGCAAAACGGAGGTAAAACGGAGCCAAACGGAACAAAACGGTGGAGCTACGCAGTCTGCTCGCCGACGGTGCCAAAAAGGCGCCGACGGCGAGATTTACCCGAGAAGACCAAAAAATGATAGAAAAGCTCACCGACGGCGTCCTCGAGCCCACCAACGACGCCCGAGACGACTATGGACTGACTTTTGACTGTTATGGGCCAAAATTCAATGTATTTGGATGCTTTTTGAAAGGATTCTTGTGGCAACTCTTCAAACTTCATCCCTACACTTTAAAAGAACAAATTTAGGTTAGAAAAAGAGATTTTTGGTGAGAGGAATGTTTTTTCGTTTATTTTTCTCTCTTTTATTTTAGAATGAGTCGTCAGCTTATCGATCGTCGTATACTCCCCTTATTCAAATAAATCTCCCTCCCGAATCAGCTCAATGATTCAAAGAGGAGAGGAACTGAATAAAAAGGGACATACATCGATGCGAAAAACAAGAGAAAACACAAAACATGGAGAAGAGAAAACACAAAGCATGGAGATTATACGTGCGGTAAACCTCGCAAGGATAGGTTAAGAGTTTCTGTCCAAATAAGATTGGGCGAAAGCACCTTAAACCGATATCCGCGAAAGAATACCTATGTAGACTACCCATAACCAAGAGAACGTATCCCACTTAGTTATTTGCATCTTGGGGGGGGGTACCCAATAAAAATAAAAGGAGTTTATCTTGGATTATCATGAACTTGGGGCAATAGGTACTAAAAAAAAGGTTATTCTGTGTGGGAACAGTCCCGATGATTCAAAACTCACGCTAAGACATCGAGCAGAGAGTGAGTCTCTCACGTCCCGAATGGGTAGTGGCTCATTGGCACACGAGGCCCATGAAATAACCTAAATCATCTTGACAAGCATATCCCAACATGTCAAAGCATGTTCGGTCCATAATCCGGGCCATAAGGGCAGAGGACAAATCGTCGTATCCCAAATGGGCGGCAGCTCATCGGCATCACGCCGTCAAAATGATATCAACCAAGTCAAGGAGTGACATGGCTCAAAGGGGCTCAACAAAAGAAAGGTAGAGCGATCTTAAAAGGTAGAGGTAACTGGGTCGGGGTACCACGGACCCGTCATCCACAGCTATTGGGACCCTAAGTCTACCTGGTCGTGAAGGTAATCGACCCAACACGTCCTGAGATCCCCGATCAGCAATCCGTGAATTGTGTAGTCCACGGGAACCTCGGTAGCCCTAAGGTCAAATGAATGAAATTATATCCTATGACTAAAAGATGGATAAGGTAGAGGTAACTGGGTACCGTAGAGGTAACTGGGTTGGGGTACCACAGACCCGTCATCCATAGCTATTAGGACTCTAAGTCTACCTGGTTGTGAAGGTAGTCGACCCAACATGTCCTGAGATCCCCGATTAGCAATCTGTGAATTGCATCGTCCACGGGAACCTCGGTAGCCCTAAGGTCAAACGAACGAAACTCTATCTTATGACTAAAATATGGAGCTCCAATAGATGGGACTTATACCTGTCGAAGTGGCCAGGATGCCTCAGGAAAGAAAAGGAAGTACAGGTTCAGCTACAAAGCTGGAAACACTCCAAACAAAAGGACTTACACCCCGTCTGGGTCAGGAAGCCTTATAACATCTTAGGCACACTAGACAACCACATATAAATAGGTATGTTGGGCCAGCCAGGTTGGAGAAGCACGGGGACTCCTCCTCGGGACATGCAAATATGATGTAGTTATCTAGAGCGGTCCTTAAGTATTGTGGAGGCCCTATTAACATATGCAGGAAAGTGAATTTTGTAATTTTTAAATCCTTAATATTTTAATCCTAAATTTTAATTGTCTTGAATATTTTATTTAATATTTTTTTAAGAAAATTACAATTTTAGGGTCTTTAATGAGCCTAGATTATATCGTGAAATCTCAGATAAGCCACAGAAAGAAACAAAGAAAACACATGCAAGTGCAGACATGCAATATGATGCAAAAAGCAAAACAAGACAAATCAAAATAATAAAAGGTCAGTGTCGATGGGTCGACAACATATCCCAGGAAGGAAAAAGGTGGCCGGACTCCGCATATGCATGCCCGGTCCTAATTCTATACATCAATATAAAATTTAGAATTAAGATACGGGGCACGAGCATCTGCTCCTGGTCCCCTCCACGTGGTTCC
>NW_018217959.1:10133-10662 GCF_001263595.1 Phalaenopsis equestris | reverse complement strand
GGGGGGTGCCCTGAAGGCAGTGCCCCAAAGAAAGGTGTACCGAGGCGGCAGTGACCCGGAGACTAGTGATTCTCGCTAGGGAGCATCACCCAAATGCAGATGCAAATAGAAATGTAAACACATATGGTGCAACATGCAAGCATGTGATATAATGCAAAAGCAAACAAAAATGCAGGTGACTGGTCGACCGCACCGTAGTGGCCGGTCGAACCAAAGTGGTTAGTCGATCGATTCGAGATGATCGACCGAGGCACAAATTGTGTTGACCGGTAGACCGGTCTGAGACGACCGATTGAGGCGCAAGTGGTGCCGGTGCAAGTGCAAATGCGAGACACATGGTGCAAGTGCAAGTGCAACGTACAAATGCAAGGTGCAAGGTGCAACGTGCAAATGCAAGGTGCAAGGTGCAAGGCGCAGGTGTAAGGTGCAAGTGCAAGTGCAAGTGTGATATATGACACACAATATGCAACAATGCAAGACACACATATGCAAACAATGAGGTGCAAATGACCACACATGATAGCGAGCC
>NW_018217959.1:6439-8882 GCF_001263595.1 Phalaenopsis equestris | reverse complement strand
GAGGGGGGAAGGAAGTGGGGGGGGGGGGGGGAGGGGGGGTCGGCGAAGGGGTCCGAACGCGAAGCAGGAGGATTCGCAAGGGTTGGCTGCGGCTAGGGCTGTTCACGTGCGATTTTCATGGGAGAGAGGGAGAGATATCTCTTTTTTTTTTGCTTATATATATGTATATAATAATAATATATAATATATTACGTTATATTATAATAATTATTATTATATAATTATCGTTGGCATTTTTTTTACTCGTGCATGTCCCCGTAGCGAGGTGGGTGTCCTTCCTGGCTAAAATCAACATTCCGGACGCGTTGGCGCAGTCCGTTTTGTCATCCGGGGTCATATAGACCACTTCATCAAGCGATCAGGCCAATTCGAGTCAAAATAACACCCACATAATATTTTTTTGACTTGATCGTAATCGTCCCGACGTGCCAAATGTCGACCGACCTTCACCTAAGCGAAAGCCATTGCCTAGCAGAATGACCCCGACTACGTGCCCCTTAACACGCATCGAAAAGGTCTCGGGTAGGTGTCTGAACTATCGGACGCCGCGGACAGACTGTAAACTATCCTGAGTCATGTGGGTGGACACCCTACACTCGTGACATCAAAAATTGATGCCAATAAAGGACCTCCAACAAGTGTGTTGCGCAGTCAAGGCAGAGTGCACTTGTTGGAAGCTACTCAATTTTTTATCAAGCCCGGGTTAGTAATGAAGCTACTGAGCCTAAGCGATCAAAAAGAGCCAAGTACCCTAGGAAGGAAAAGCTACAAGAGCCAAATCCACTTCTAGAAGGATGGGGAGGAATGCACTTAGGACTTACATCCGCTTGACAACGGGTTCAGAGGCCGTAGAGGCATGACCCAGAAAAGTGGTTCAGAGGTCATAGAGGCATGACCACACCCGGTAGGTTCAGGGGTCGTAGAGACGTAACCTACAACTGAGTTCAGGGGCAATAGAGGCATGACTCAACATTGTGGTTCAGGGGCCGTAGAGGAATAACCACGCCCGGTAGGTTCAGGGGTCGTAGAGACATAACCTACAAATGAGTTCAGGGGCCATAGAGGCATGACTCAACATTGTGGTTCAGGGGCCGTAAAGGCGTAACCACAAAGAAAAATAGGTTCAGATGCCGTAGAGGCATGACCTAGGAGTGAGTTCAGAGGTCATAGAGACGTGGCTCAAATTGGTGGTTCAGGGGCCGCAGGGGCATGACCACACAACACTGAGGGGTTAGACCCTCAAATGTCTGTGCTTCATCAATGAGGACTGTCGGGCTACATGTCACTCATGTATAGAAGGCAGGTTGGCTATGAAGCCGCCCGTCACTTTAATGAGGAATGTCATGGGGACTTATATCGCTCACTAAGCGGTAACATGTTGACTAGATCGAGAAGGAATACCATAAATTTCACATCTGAGGACTAGTCTGCGTTGATCAGTTATGAAGGAGAGTCAAGGGACTTCGATCCCTCCTATGAGCTGATCGAGGTGCGTACCTCAACACGCGCTCCATCAATGAGGACTGTCGTATGAATTTTACGTTGCTCATGAGAGGAAGGAAGGTTGGCTAGGAAGCCTCCTGTCACTTTAATGAGGAATGTCATGGGGCCTCACATGGCTCACTAAGCGGTAACAAGTTGACTAGATCGAAAGGAGAATACCAATGGACTTCGGCTCTCCTCTGAGTACTAGTCTGCATTGATTGATTAGGAAGGAGAGCTGTAAGACTCTGATCCCTCCTACAAACTGTTTGAGGTACGTGCCTCAACACCCACACTACATCCGTGATGAATACTAAGAGTTTTGCATCATCACCTGAGAGGTAGCAAAGGTTGGCTAGGAAGCCGAGCAACAAAGCTAAATCGTCGAATGACGAGATGTTCTCATAAAAGAACCAACTAAAATGTCGTGTGGTCCCAGAAGCACTAAAGTCGGATGGCTGAGAAGCCAAAACTGGAGACATCGTCCATGAGGAATGCACTTGAGACTTATATCCGCTTTGGGCAGCAGGTTCAAAGGTCGTAGAGGCGTAACCCTGAAACAACCAAGGTGTTAGAACCCTGAACACCTACGCTATGTGTGAGGACTGTCATCGGGCCTTATGTCGCTCTTTGAAAGGCAGGCGAGTTGGCTAAGAAGCCCAGCATTAAAGCTGAAAAGTCGAATGTCGAGATGTTCTCATAAGAGGACCTACTAGAGCCCCGTGTGGTCCGAGAAACATCGGAGCAATTAGCTAAAAAGCTAAAAATGTCAAAATACAGGATGTCCTCATAATAGAGCAGACTCTAAGGTCGTAGGGCCCGAGGCACATCGAAGTATATGGCTATGGAGCCAATAGAGTCGTCATGAGACAAAACACCCTCATAAAAGAACCGACTAGAACGTTATAAGGTTTGAGAGGTGTCGAATGCTAGTTGAGCAAAGCAGCCTAGCAATATAAGA
>NW_018217959.1:3160-4921 GCF_001263595.1 Phalaenopsis equestris | reverse complement strand
GTAAGAGAAATGCAAGGCTTCTCTTATAGAGATTGGTGGCTGCACCAGGTATAAGACGCCCGTAGGACTTCCACTTTGCCCGAAATGCGAGCCGACAATCAAAGTAAGAGAAATACGAGATTTCTTTTACCTGAAACTATTGTGAACTTTAAGTGATCCTTGACATATGCAAGGTAATCATCATAATTAGTTCACATAATGAAGAGATTGCAAAAATGCACATTCTTTATTGCTCCGAAAACTGGATTACGAAGTGCATGTGATTCAAAATACATTTTCCTCATAAAGTACAATGAGTACATGAAAAAGAGGATAAGCCAAATATCTCTTCAAGTATCGCCCGTTGATAGGGGCGTTGGATAAGATCCATTTGCAACAATTAGCAATGAAAGGTAGCTTAATGTTTAGATGAATGGCTACCGAACCCTAGGGGTAAACACGTAGAGCATAAAAATAGTGGGTGAAGAGCCCACAAGGCGACAAGCCTTTCTTCCAAAGGAAGGGCCGCAGGACCCAGAGGGTCGATGCATAAAACGTGAAAACACGTGGGTGAAGATTCCACATGCAAAGAGACAACTCAACTTCTGAGGAAGGATTGTCGGACCCTTGTCGGACCCAGAGGATCAACGCATAAAGCATAACGGGAGTGGGTGAAAAGCCCACGAGAAAGCAAGCCTTTCTTCCAAAGGAAGGGCCGCCGGACCTAGAAGGTCAACGCATAAAGCTTGAAAAGGTAGTGGGTGAAGAGCCACGGAGCTTCTAGGAGCCTCTCATGCCATTCATATGTTTTTTTTATTGGCATTCAGATTTTTTTTATAGAGCATATCAAAATCTCTCTTTTTTTTTATCCCAGGTTGAGACGCTATCGGGAATGATTTGGCGTGACATACCAAATGGATTTGGTATGAAGAGCTCTCATGTAGGCTTCCTAGAATGACCAGAGATACCATGCAAAATATGAGATTTTGCAAAATTTAGGTCCTGGTGGGATTTTCCTTAAGTACTTTTCCCTAGCCCCTGTCCTTTAATTTTTTTCACCCTTTTGCCTAGGTAGGCCTCGTCATTCATATCCGGGTGTCAAGGAAATGGTTTCAATTTCAAGATGTCTTTACATCCATTACTGATTTATCAACCATCCCAATGTCACAAACAATTCTCTGAACATAATATCCTAAGGATCTTATCAGGAGAATTTTGTAATCAGAAAGTTCTTTATAGTAAAGTTTCTGATTTTTCCACTCACCTCAAACTTCTTCTCAGGAGTATCGAATGATAATTTTTTTCTTGTTTTTTTTTCTTTTTTTTTTTAAGCCTTTCGCTTTTTTTTTTTTTTGAGAATGGCTATTTTTGGTGAGGTTCTTTTTATTATAAAGCATTTTCTTCCAACTTTTGTTTTCCTGAGAATGATTATTTTTGGTGAGCTTCTTTTTGTTATAAAGCATTTTCTTCTGACTCAAAAATCTCCCGAATAAAAATTCTTAGGATTTTATGATTCATTACTTGTCAAGCTACCATCGGTCTAGCTGAATGGAAAAGTAAGAGAACTAAATAGTCTCTGAAACTACTCATATCTCAATGATACCCATCAAGTCATTCTGAGGTGTTCTCAGGACTTAGATGACAGTTCATTAAAGGAAGGGATTCAGTCATCATGACTTATTTTAAATCCCCCCAAACCATGAGTATTTGCAAATCTTAAGAAGGTGCATACATGGTCTGGTTCATGCTTAGCCTTAGGATCTATCCTAGATTCAACCTCAA
>NW_018217959.1:0-3131 GCF_001263595.1 Phalaenopsis equestris | reverse complement strand
TAAGGGGTGAGATTCCTTTTGGAACCATCTCAATGACCTCCAAAAATTGGAGTCGGAGCATACAAAAATACAGAGGTATCTCGGTTTGATAAGTGGAGAGGTCTAACCGGTAGTGTTGGATATCAAAGTATCACAACGAGTCATGAACTGATCTATAGAGGCAAAGTGTCTAATCAGTTCAACATGACTACTGACAAGGTGATAAGAATCAACCAAGTCAAACAAAACATATCCATGGAGTTGGATATGGGAGAGGTGGATCAACCTCAAAAAGATGCTCTTTCACCAAAACTAGACTAAAAGTCAATAAGGTTCTGGATAGGTGAGACACCAAATCCTAGTCAGGTTCAGAGTAACTGACTAAATCAGATGTTTAGACATGTAGAATGATCTAAGCAAAAAAATACACTCATCAAGAGCATAGCCAAAAGGTAAACATAGCTCAAATCGAATGAAGCACTCTCAAATAGCCTAGGAGATGTGTATCCCAGCTAAACATGGATCGATCAAGACTAGTAAGGTGGTCTAATTGATACAACATGTCATCAACAAATAGGTTTTGGGGGTGTGACCCAATTGGAGTATAGAGCATCCAATATAACTTTGAAAGACAAGTAAATCCCTCGCCGTCAAATGTAGAAAGTCATTCTACGTGCAGCATCAGGATATCAAGAGACGTTGTGACAAGAATTTGCCTAACCCACTAGGGATTCACCAAAGTAGGGCGATCAACTTATGTCCTCAACTAAGGTGAGAATCAATGGGGGTGTGCCTCAGATCTCCCTTTATAAACGTAGGACAAATTCATCTTTATCAATGAAAAGTGAGTCACAAAACTTTTCTTAGTTCATAGAAAGACTGGGCACATCAAATGTGGGCAAAAGCCACACCAACAGGATCATCAATGATACATGTGGCATAACATCTGGTACAATAGCACTAAGTACCGCACCAAATGTCCCATGCAACACCTCAGAGGGTCTCGTAGCATGTACAACAGAAAACAAATATTTCGGCCTCGTAATGGACCGACAGGTGGACCCCGGTCTCCTACTACGAGGACCTATAGGATAAGAAGAATAAGAAGTTTATTCAAACATCTGAAGGATCTGAATAAAGAACTTCTAAGGAAGAGGACCCAATCCTTGTAAAAGGAAAATTATAATCCCAACAAGTATAGAGACCTGTGGTTACCCTGTGGTGACCTCAGCTGCCATAGTTGCAGCGATCTATTCCTATTCTTATGGACGCCCTTGCCCGATGTAGGGACAGGCGAGACCTCAGAGAAACTTAGAACGATGGGGGCTGGGACAGTCGTCAAACCAGCAGAAATATTTCCTCCTAAAGAGGAAGCTACACCTACGATCTTCTAAGTCAGAGAACTCGTAGTAGCAGTAACAACAAGTACTGCATGGTGAGAATGGTCTGCATCCTAAGGAGTAAAGAACCTCCTAGCAATCCTAGCTGGAGTATAGCCCACACAGCAGACAAAGGAGAGAAACGGTTCTCAGCTGATGGGATCTCTGCGTTATCCCATGCTGGAATAAAAACGTGTCATGGCGGGGACATACCACACCACCAAAGGACAAAAAGGTGATTCTCAGCCTATGGAATTTAAGCATTGATCTCGGGCTGGAACCAAAATAAGTCGTAGTGGGGACCCGGTCCACATCGCCAGAGGACAAAGAGAGTGATTCTCAACCGACAGGATACCAACATAATCCTGGTCTGGAACCAAAGAGAGTCATGGCGGGAACATACCACACCGCCAAAAGATAGTGTCGTAACAATTAACTCTAGCACTCTTAAATAATGCAACATCCACGAGGATGGAAATCCTTAAAACACGGAAGGACTAAAAAAGAGGCTAGGAAAACTCAAAAGAGTGTTGCAGCGCATCGCCATCTAGTACTTCCTCGAGGGAAAAGGTAGCACCGATACGAGCTACTACAATGAAAGAGGTGTCACATGCACAACTCCTTTTCAAAGGATGACACCGAGTAAGCATCTGACGGGGACGTGGTCCGCACAACTGGGAAAGTATCATAAAAACTCAATTCAGAGGCCAAGGATGCCCCCTGAACTGGAATTGGAACATGTATATAGACTTGATGTAGGACAAGCTACTGAATTCACAACAATCTATTCCTGGTCCTCCTGGCCTTCCTGCCTAATCGGGGGACAGGTGGATCCTCAGAGGAACCAGAACAGAAAGAGAGCCGGGACAAAAGTCACACCGGTGACAGTAGTGGTAGACCTACTGCTGACAGAAGACTCACCTGCCTATGGCAAGGAGATCAGTGAGAAAACAAAGGAACGGGTCTGAAGAAGACTGTCAGGTGCTACGACATGTCGCTATCGAGCATCGACCTCCTTTTTGTAAAAGAAGCGGGCGCGATGCAAGCCACTGCAGGAAAAAAATAGCTCGATATACACGACTCCCCTTTTTGGGGGGCACAGAGCAAAATACCACAGAGAACGTAGGAACAACTCAACATGCACATCTCCCTTTTAAGGGGGAGGGCACAGAACAAATGCCTCAGAGGGCGTAGAAACAGCTCAATAAGCACGTCTCTCCTTTTTTAAGAGGGAGGGCACAGAGCGAACACCTCAGAGGGTGTAGGATCACGTAAGGTAATCCCACAAAAGTGCTTGAATGAACTGAAAGGTATGACATCTTCAGAAGCACAGAAAATGCTCTAGGAGAAGGGAAATGGTTCCCCAGGCAGTAGCGATGGTATCCATCTTCCTGCTCTTCCGCGTAGCGGGGAAAAAAAGGACAACGATCAGAAATAAGGAAAAGTCATGAAACCAATCATAAAGTACAATGACATCGATGCATGCGATAATGTAGCAACCGAACTGTCAAGGGTGAGAGAAGGGACAGAATGCATCGTGTTGCTACCCCTAGAAACTAACAACTGGATTGAAAATCAAGGTCTCACAAAAAGGCTCAACTGTGACTCGAAGGAAGAGAACTAGGCCACGATAATATGAGCGAAACTCCTAGTATGGAGAGAGACTATAACCCCAGAAGCAAAACTCCAAGTATGGAGAGAGAGACTCATCCGCAGCGGAGTCGCCAATCTGTTTTTATTTATTTTTCTCTCTTTTATTTTAGGAGTCGCCAG
>NW_018217958.1:0-6244 GCF_001263595.1 Phalaenopsis equestris | reverse complement strand
GTATGATTGGCCTTAGGTTACTCTAGCATAGTCAAGTTTTTGAACAAAAAGTTTAACAAACAGTAAAAACAAATAAGCAGATGAAGCAAAACCTTGATTTTATTTCTAAATGGAGAGATTAGTTAAGGTGAGTTATTAGAAGTCATCAGTGTAAGATATAAGCAGATCAAGCAAAACCTTGATTTTATTAGCATCGAGATTACACCTTAATTCACTTTCAAACCAAAAGTTTATAGATTTGAATAATCTTCTCATCATATCAGAATACTTATAATCAATCTTCCTTAGTTTTATGTTTCACATAAGTCTTTAATGTATCACAAGCCTACGATCTAATATTCAACATTTTTATCAAACCTCCAAACATCAAAACAACTATGAGCATATCCTACAAAAATACTACCTGTGTTGAGAAATTAAGGCAACAAAATGCAAGAATCAACAAAACAATCAAGAACAAACACAAGGATTTAGTTAGGTTCGACAATGAGCCTATGTCCTCGAGAGCAATGAGCGGCGACTTCGTTTGATTTCTAAAAAACAGTACAAACTCTTAGAGTTACAAATACTACATATATATAACCTTATTGTACAATATATAATTATAAAATTACTTTGTATTGTACCACGGGTCGTTGCCCCCGCACTCCTAACCACCCTTTTAATGAAACTCCTCTAATTTGACAGATGGTTCCATTCTCTCCAACATTTGTTTCTTATCTAATTTATGAGACATACCTAAGGTTGGACACTCTTCTAATATATATTAATTATGTATATAATAAGCAAAAGTCCAATCACTTTGTCCCCCTCTCGTCTCCTCTCTCTGTCCCATCTTTCCCTACCAAACATTCCCCCATTACTATTCTTTTAGTTTAGTTTTGGAGAACAAAATGTGTTATTTTGATAGGATTGATGCATGACAGCATTTCACTCATTGTGTCACCCCAATAGTCTGCCCTGCCATTAAATTTTCTGCTAATGAGCTTTTTTTTTTCATATATTTTTTTTTCAAATAAGTACAAATAAATTTGAGGAATTTACATGCATACCACATATTTCTTGTGTTTTTCATTTACATATCTACACTTCACATCAAAATATCATATTATTAATCTTGTTAAAGTGAAAATACATGCATATTTATAAGGCTAAATATTGAATTTTAACTGTAGATATTTAGATACATAGGAATTGGGTGGTTTATATGTAAATTTCCATATAAATTTTGATATATTGATTAGTGGTAGACTTTAACTTATCTGGAGAAACAAATAGTTAGAAGATTTATTTTGATTGAATTTAAACTAAGGTATTTTGAGCTGTTTTTTTGGGATATTTACGTGCATAACACCCGAAATATTGTTATTTATAAAATCTTACATCATGTGATATTTTTGAGCTATATATACCAATGAATTCATGTGCCAAGATCACATCAATGAGAATTTGATAAAAATGAAAAATATGAGATGGGGTTTTATCGTGAATTTTGATATTTGAGCGCTAATATAAAAAATGGATGAAAGAGGGTTCTAGATTTGTAAATTTCCACGGGTTAATGTAACTGTTAATCTCTATTCGCACCGATTTATTTTAAATGATTTAATTTAAACTTAATATTATTATATCATATAAAAATAATATATGGTGATGACCGTTATTAATTAATAAATAAATAACAATAACGCGATGATATGATCAATATGAAAATGATATATGATGATGACTGTTATTAATATATCATAATAATTTGTTATTTATTTTTGAATATTTATAATATCTTATTAACTTGTTGATCATTATAATGATAAATCATTTTATTATTTATTAATTATTATATTAATGTTTTAATAAAAAAGAAATTCCCCAGTTGTCAACAGTAGTTGAATGGCCTGCTACCACCACCATGCAACCCTCCACCCAACTCCCCACCACCTCCCTATCCATCAAAGAATGAATAATAAGCTTTTATCTAAAGCTTCAATGTCCCCACCACCTCCCTATCCATCAAAGAATGAATAATAATCTTTTATCTAAAGCTTCAATGTTAAATATATTATTGATGTGTGCTAGAAGTTTTATGACGGTAGAGTAATGAATTATCGTCTTAGCATTTAGTACGTAGTTTAACAATAATAGTTATGATGGGCCGTTAAGGCAGTAGTTGATGGTCATGAATGTTGTAGACGGTGGCAATAGCACCAACTTATCGTATAAACCGCAGTTGAAAGTCATGATAGTAGTCAGTCATATGAGCCACAAATGATTTCTTCGGCCATTAACAATATATTTTAATGTTCAGTATTTTTTAATGTATAAGTTTATTTCAAGCTAGCAAACGAAGATGTAGAAAATTCAAGCTCAAATTTATAATAAAGGTGTAAAAATTCCTGTGTGACAATATTGAATACTTGAAAAAGTACAATGACTAGTACTCATAAGCTACTCTCCATCCTCTCTTGCTTCAATCTCAAATGGTGAGAAATAGTATGAAAAATCCTCCAAACTATGATGAATGACCCCCAAATTCACAACCCTTTCTACTCCCACTTTTTTCTTTTAACTCATCAAATATTTTATTTTCAAAACTCATACTATATTCCATCTCATCACCACCATGAGCAATAGCACTAGAGGCGCCGATATCACTTAAAGTCTCATCATAAGCCATTATACCAATGAGTTTTAATTCTTGGTCTTGGTTTTGTTCTTGTTGTTGTTGTTGTTGTTGTTGTTGATGTTGTGGTGGCAAAAATGAAGGCAAAAGCAGTGATGGGTTTGGTGGCATGGAGGATGAAGAGTGTAGCAGGCTATTGGCAACCCGTCGGGTCTCCATGTGATTGTTGTTGTTGATGTTGTGGTGGCAGAAATGAAGGCAAAAGGAGTGATTGGTTTGTTGGTATGGAGGATGAAGAGTGTAGTAGACTGTTGGCAACCCGTCGGGTCTCCATGTGTTGGAGGAGATGGCAGAGAACCTTAGATGCGAGCACTGATAATGAACCTTCAGACCTATCAAATTTACCAGTGTTGTTGCGTGGCCAGAAATTGGTACGAGTTTTGGGGCCACGGAGGAGGCAAGCAGGCTCATCGTAGGCATGAGCGGCTTGCTCGGGGTATCAAAGGTACCAAGCCATAGGCGGATTTTTTGAGTTGTGCCCTTGATTTCCGCCACCCACCGACCAGATCGGCTTTGGCGTACGCCCATAAGTCGTTTTGGGTGTTGTTATTGTTGCTGACTGATGGAGGTTGGGAAGGGCTTTGGTACCATTTTAATGGTCTTTTTCCTTTCTATTTTGAGTGTCCATATTTTAATCATATGACAGTTAGAAACCTGCTAACGCACCTAGCTAGTACAAGTGACAAAAGACAGTTTTCAACGACAACATTTTGAAAAAACTATCAAAACACAATCTACCCAAAAATATAAAACTGCAGTGCGACGCCCCACCAAACGGACCATGAGTAAGGTTTTGTTTAGTAACATTTGAGAAATGTACTCAAATGCACTCTTATGAGTACATTTGAGAAATGTACTCATTGGCTTAATGGTCTTGAGTTTATAACTCTTTATTTGAACATGCACATATTGTTGGTCTGTGCCATGGTTGTGATTTTCTTTCTACATATTGTTGAGATAGAGAGTAGCTCATTGGTTGAGCTAAGGTTTTGGCATTTTCTTTCTTGACTATCAACCATGCATAATTGTCATTTTAAAGCTGTTTATAGAATTTCAAAACTCATATTATTTCTTCCTACATCCAACAAATGCTATAGACAATGTTTTATCTTTAAGCAATCTATTATCATATAATACCATAGTAAAATAAAAAATCATATATTATAATATTTTTTAAATCATTTAAAATAACAATCTCCATTGTTTGCTATAATAATATTTCTTTATGTATGACCTTTTGGTTTGTTATAATAATATTTCTCTATGTATGACCTTAATTGTATTTTGGACTATTGTTCAAAGTATAAAATTGATTTTTGATACGATATTCATATATATATATAATCAAATATATATAATCACGTATATAAAGGATTTTAACATTTGATCTTTCTATATATTTTATATTCATTACATGAAAGTCGAGCAACATAAAAGTCGAGCATTTCAACATAAAAAAAAGCACCCATATCTCTTTCTATTTCAAATGATAAAAGTAAATCATACATGATTATTGACTAGTGTCCAAAACAATAAAAAAAATAAAAGACTGAGATCATGCATGAAAAGGTGTCTTTAACCATTTTTTAATAGTAATTTTGATCTCTGTGGAGGAGATGTATGCATGTAAGTATAAATGCCTATGTGTTAGATATCTAAATACATAGGAGTTATGTGGAATGTTTGAAAATGCCCCAAAATAAATTTGAGAACTAGAGCACGTTAGGCCATCAAAGTTGGTTCGAACGATCCACTGTCAAAATTATTATAATTTTGAAGAAATTTGCAAGAATCAATGCTGGCCATCCAATTTACCTTGGATGATTAAGATGTAACGTTGTCAACTGATAAATATGGTATTTACATGCTTACCCCGCAATTCTTATGTATTTACACATCTATATACTTTCATATTTTCATGTGCATCACTCAAATCTTCAATATCGCAACAAAATACTACTTAAATATGCCTTTTCATGCGACACTAGAATGTTATATTTATAGTTAATATACAAAAAAATTATGCATTAGATATATAAATACATAAAAATTGTTAGGTATGTATGTAAATACCACATTCATCAATTGTTCATATGCCAACCCTCAAATAAAGGTTTAAAAAATATTATTTATTGCAACATTATTATTATATCACTTAAATCAAATTAAAAAAAATAATATTTATTACGTCATATTATTCAACTCCTATTAAACCAATAAGCATCAAATAGTTCTTGATTTCTCAATGTCCGGTTTTAGCTAGAATTATTGATATTATTACTATTCTTAAAGATATTTTATTAAAACAAAATTTTGAGAAAACAATTATCTAATATTTGTCATGCAATTAACATTTTTTTTTTTTTTGGATATTTTTCCTGTCATAAAAATTATAAATTAAATGATGACTTAAAGTTTCTTAAAGACAGCTGCAGCTTATTAAAAAGTAACTGTGAAGTTCTCGAAAAATAATTTGATATTAAAAAAGCTACAGTGACAATTACATTTTTTTTTAAAGTCAAATCGTAACTAGAAAGTAGTTATCGCGTCTAGTCAGAACTAGTGGGAAAATGCAAATTTCAACGATAGAGTTTCGCAAAAGCTGGGAAAACACAATTCACTCAGACATTCCGTAAAACGGCCCCCCCCCGCCACCACACCGCTACAAATAGGGACCCTTAGTCAATTGCTGTTGATGTTACTAAATTAGCATCTTACTACGCCCATCAAGAAGTTGTTAGGCTTGACTCATACTGCTTCATGTTAAATTATTTTATTATTGGTCTATTACCCGTATAAAAACTCATTTAAGTCTTGGAAAATTTACATATATACAACAATTTTTTTATGAATTTACATATCACACACCTAAACTTTCATATTTAAAAACGTGTATTGCAGTTTTGTGATTTAAACCTATATGCATTTCACTTTTAAGAAGTCACAATAGTACTATTTTGATATGATATTACAAAATTGAGTGTTATATGTGTAAATATGAAAATTAAGGTGTGAGATATGTAAATATATCAATTTATATATACATACAAAAATATATTTCACTTTTTTTTAAAATTAAAATAATGATATTCTTGTCAAAATAATGATCTTCTATGCCATAACTTGGAGTGGTGTGCTTTGGACATGGAAGTAGCCAATGCTTGTGGTGTGATGTTGGAGGATGGGATGGAGTAGATACCATTAGAACTGGGTCCTAGTGGATCATTTTGTGAGTATGTGGATCGAAGATAGAAAAGCCAGAGGAGTCAAATGAGACAACAATGTTGTTATTTTTGAGACAGTTTGAGCTTATGGGTGGGATTAGGAAGGAAGTCATCGCCCTTATAGTGAATCGAAATGACTTGTTGATTGCCAACTGTAACTTGTTCAGCCTCGTAGTAAGTTTGTAAGTGATTTACATCTGATGTGAAGTGTGTCGTTGCACCAAAATCAAGGATCCACTCCTTGGAGGTACCCGTAAGAGCTTGAGGCTGAGCAGTGGGTTGATATTTCAAGTTCGTTAGGTGCCAACAGATAGATGTTGAATGTCTAGATTTATTGTAA
>NW_018217957.1:0-488 GCF_001263595.1 Phalaenopsis equestris | reverse complement strand
GGATTTAAACCAAATTAGATGATCAAAAGGTTTTACCAATGCAAATTTATGGTCAAATTTGATGTAAAATATTGCTATGAAGCAAATACAACATTCCTTTGGGCCAATTGGCATGGTTATAAGTCCAATTGATGTGATTTGGTTATTTACTCAAAATTGAGATTTTGACCTAAATCAAAGTTAAGCTCAATTTAGGGGTAAATCAAACTTAATTTTAAAATATTTTGATCAAATAAAATGTTAATTTAAGTTTAGGATCAAATTTGGGGTCAATTGGAGTCAAATTGATTGATTTTGGAATAAAAAGGTTTTGAATTAAGCATTTAAGGGCCAAATTGGGGGTTTTGGTCAAAGATGGTCAAATTGACCAAATTGGACCATGGTGTTGTTAGACAAAATGAAATTGGGAATATTTTGGATTTATTGGTATTTTTTTGGGAAATTTTTGGAAATTTTTTGATTTTTGGGCTATGGAGGGGCATTTTGGT
>NW_018217956.1:341-2422 GCF_001263595.1 Phalaenopsis equestris | reverse complement strand
CCACCAAACTTAAAATGTTACTTCTCCTCATGCGACACTTCAATCTTTAAAAACTAGTTTTTGATTTTTTAAAAGTAATATTTTAATTTAAAAATAGATGAGACCAAACGATTCTCATATTTTGGATAGTTTGGATGACTAAGCCCGATACCACAAGTAATACACATATTCTTAAGAATAAACATATCACTTGTAGTAAACTTAATCACCTAAACTTAAGAATTTGTGACATCCATTTGGTCTATGAAATATTAATTTTATGAGGCCAACAAGTTCCCGTACCTAATATAAGGATTAGATAGGGTTTATTCTACTTGGGTTCTAAGTTCCCTATAGACGCAAGCCCTAAATTTAGTTACATCTTAAATGACTGAGGTCACCTAAGAAAACTCTTGATTAAGATAAGTGGTTTTTCCTTCAAGATTTCAAAGTTTAGGTTTCCAAGATTAGATATGTGAAAATAAAACGGGAGAAGTTTGACATACACTGTTATTTGCAAGTGTCCAAAAGAGCGGAGAGTAGGGGATATCACAGATCCAGGGAGAACCCGGGTGATCTCCCAACTATCCTATTGTTTGGTTTTATTTCTTTAAAAAAATGTTATTTAATGTTTGATCCTGCAATTTATTTAAAATTTAAGACTTATGTTCGCACGATATCTGATCGTGCACAAAGCCTAAAAAGATAGGAGGAATTACACAGTACCGTACAGTAACCTCAAAATCCTAAAGTGTTAGAACTTATAATTGTATAACAAGGGTTGCGCAAAAGCCTAAAGATGATATGTGAGGGTTAAAACTACACTAAGCAAACCACCTCAAACTCTTATGGGTTATTATTTAAACTAAAGAAAGTGATCGGTGTTATGAATGTGTTTTGATGTTGATAATCCATCTTGTCATTGCTCCCCTGAATGTCCTTGTCGTGCTGCTCACGCTGTTCGCTCCAAGCTTTGAATCATAACAACTTCAGGTTTAATCTTAATCCTATGTAAACAATAGGTTTTCCTACACTAAGTTATTGTGTGTAACAAGATAATAAAGCATGTAGTATAGAGGAAAACCATAGTAGAATGTTCAGTAAAAGGAAGAGGACAGTATAACATGTTGGGACAACAGTTAACATGCTAGGAGAACAGTATAACATGCTGTGAAGTAAAATTCTGTAAAGTAAAAAAAAATTGTATATTTAGGAGGCATGCTGCTCCTTTAAGCTAGCTATTATTCACTATATAGACAAAAGAAACATTGCCTAGAAAAACTCGAGAAAATTGATGAATAATGCACGATGAAAAATTGGAGAAAATTGACGAGTAAAAATTCAAATATAACTATAAAAACCTCAGAAAAATTCCAGATAAAAGACCACAAGTGCTTCATCCCAAAAATTCTAATCAAACATAGGAAAAGTCTGAAAAGAGGGGACCACAAGCACTCGGGTCGGGGCTAGGCACAAAAATATATATTTGTACTTGAGGGTTGTCGAAGGCTGCTCGGTACCCCGGATGTATAAAGCCCTCCACTCCATTAGAAGGATCTCCTATTAAACATAACTTAGGAGGGTACTCCTTAGCCCAGAACAGGTAATCAACAGGTGAACAACCAAGTTGTAACATATATGTAAAATTTATTATTTTTGGCATGCATATAGATTTAAGACATACAAAAGAAATTTAGTATAAATTTTTTTTGTAGTGAAAATATTTCTATAAATAATGTATCTAAAATATTGTATTTGTTCTTATCATATCTGCTCTTAGTAGTTTTGAAAAGTATAGTTGTCCACGAGTCGATCACGCTGTCGGACGTAAGACCACCAACATCCTAAGAAGGTACGGGTCCGCCGCTAGTCTTGTGCTGGTGAATGATACTTTCATCCTACAGTTCATCGGGTCCCAGAATTGAGTCCTGGTGTTGTAGGATGAGATATCATTCTACTCTACCCCCAGCGTGCCTTTTTCATCATCACCCTAAGCCTGAAAACAAAATCGACCTACTTGCAACCTTGCTTGATGGTTTCACATATAACAAAAGACTATACATGAGCACTTATGTATCAGACAACTTATGTATCAGACATAA
>NW_018217956.1:0-319 GCF_001263595.1 Phalaenopsis equestris | reverse complement strand
AGCAAGGAAAAAAAGAATAAAAATGGGGATGAGAGAGAGGAGGAATTGATCCACCCAATAGATTGAAAGATCAGAAGGGTGAAACAATCCTCAAAAGAGAGCCCAAAATCCTTGAATCAATCCAAAAAGGATATGATTTTCCCAAAAGATTGAAAATGCTCTTTCCTAGTGGCAAGATTTAATTTTCTATAATCAATGCATATTCACCACCTTGTAACTTCTCTAGTATTTATTAATTCATTATGTTCATTCATAGTGACAATTACTCCTTTCTTATGAACGCGGTGAATTGGACTAACCCATGCACTATTTAAAATAG
>NW_018217955.1:0-383 GCF_001263595.1 Phalaenopsis equestris | reverse complement strand
AAAAATTGTTAACTTTAAGTTTTTCTTCATTACTAGAAGGTCAAACTAAATTCTTTTACTCATTTCTATATTAAAAATTTAACTTCTCTAATATAAATTCATATAAATATTATTTTTTTTTTCAAATCAAAATCAAATTTATTTGTAGTACATATGAGAACAACTGAATTTTAAGTTTTTAGATAAATTTTTCATTCCCCTTGATGCACGGAAACTTAGGATTAAATTAATAATAAATATGCAATGTGACCCAAACAATAATGTAACTTTAATGAAAATAATTTATCTTTAAAACCTCTTTTAAACTCGCAATTAACGCAACTATACGTATTGTTCAAGTAATGCAGGGCTTTAATGGAGTCTAAGATATCGATCCCACAGGG
>NW_018217954.1:0-1051 GCF_001263595.1 Phalaenopsis equestris | reverse complement strand
GAAGAGAATCTATGTAAAAAAAAAGGTATAATTTGAGCCGTCAATGATCAAAATAAGAATATAGTTGCAAAAAATAAGGCGAAGTTGAAAGAAAAATAAAAATAGAGAAATATTATAAAGCTCAAGATGATTTCCCATAGGATTGCTTTCCCTTAGAATTGACTCTGGTGTTGTTCTAGGGCTAAGGCACTCACTTGCACTCACTCTCACCTATACCCACTCATAACCCTAAACCCAGTATTTGTTGACTTTGATCCCTTGATCTTTTGGTAGACTTATGTAAATGGTCCCCTAAACACACTAGCCCTAGGCTAGGGTTTAGCTAAGACTAGTACATAAAGGTAAAAAAAATAGAGTTTTTATTGGCCCATAGCTCATTTATGATGATTAGCTCCCCAATTCTACCCAAAATATTCAACTTGGCATTCTGCTCCAAAATCATCTAAATTACCTAGGTACCCTTGGAGTCCTAAATTTAGCCAAAATTCCCAAATTCACCCAAAATATCCAAATTTGTTCAAAAATCATTTCAAAAAATTGGAAAATTCCCAAATTACCCAAAAATACCCAAAAATGCCAAATTTACCAAAATACCCCAGAATTCCCAAAATTACAAAAATACCCTTAGCCCCCCAAACTGTCCCAAAACCTCCAAAATCACTCCAAATGTTTTGAAAACCCATTTGGATCCCTCAATTGGACCCAATTTGATCATTTTGACCAAAACCCCCAAATTGCCTTTAAAGGCTCCAATTTCCCAAATTTACCTCAAATGTCAATCAATTTGGTCCCAATTTCCCCCAATTTCAATCCTAAACTCAAATTAACCGTCCATATGATAAATTTAAACCAAATACAAGCTCAATTTGCCCATTATTTGAGCCCAATTTTGATCTAGGTCAAACCCCTAATTTTGGCTACATGACTTAATCTCACCAAATTGAGCCCCATAGCCTACTCAATTTGCTACAGTTTATGTTGAAAAATCTTCATAAAAATTCTAAAAATCAAATTTTACCTTCAATTTTCCTTGGTGAAGCCTCAATTTCAT
>NW_018217953.1:0-347 GCF_001263595.1 Phalaenopsis equestris | reverse complement strand
CTTAGCTTGAAATTTTGGCATGTTGTAGCCTTTGTACGGGAAATATCTTCTGCTTTTTCCAAAGTCAGAGGAGGTTCCTATACAAAGATCCACGGGCTTTCCCTCCTAAATACAATAATTCAACATCGCTCTCTCTGGTCACTTCACTGAGATGATTTTTCGGAAGCAGATGAGCAGAAATGAAATAGGGTCAGGCCTTTGAAGGTGCACATAACTTTGAAGTTGGGAAGTTTACTCTCCTCTCATTGGTAATCTTCCAAAGTCCTCTCCCAATATTCAAGTATGAAATAATCTTGTCTAACTCCGCTTCAATAGGACTATAATTCGCATAAAAACAGAAAGTCTCC
>NW_018217952.1:0-1302 GCF_001263595.1 Phalaenopsis equestris | reverse complement strand
TTTTCTTCAGTTGGCTGATTTTGTGAAATTTCCGCTTGAGAAAGCTGGAGGAATGATTGCAATGATAGATGTGTACTGTCTTTTTAATCGTGCTAGAGGAACAGGTATTTCTCAAATATCTTTTCATAGTACTTCTCCTTAGAATTTCACTTAAACTTTCTGTTGATTTTCACAGAATTAATCTCACCCGAGGATCTTTTGCAAGCCTGCGCTCTTTGGGAAAAATATGAAGTGTATGAACAACAGAACCTTCCATCTTTTTCAGGTTCTAGCACTTCTTTGTGGTTAATTATCACATAGTGTTGCATCAAGAAGCATTTCTTTCTGCAATTACCTACCTTTTTCAAGCTTGCAGTATTTATTATTCATTCCTTTTATGGCTAATCTTGTTTTGTCATTAATTTGAACAGTCCAGTAATGCTTAGAAAGTTTGATAGTGGAGTAATGGTCATTCAGAGCAAGGCCCACAGTGACCAGGAGGTTGTATTCCTCAGTTATATTTGTTATTTCTATTTGGCTTATGCTCCATTTTTTTTTTTTTTGGTTCTTAGAAAAAAGTTTTCAAATTCAAATTGTTCCAGTGAATATACACATCTCAGCAACTGGAACTGTTTTTGTTGCTGCCATTATCTTAGCTGATAATTTTCAGTATAATTGTAGGACATCATGAGCAATAACGCTTTAGGAAATGAGAATTTAGTTGGTTGGAGGCAACATTTGTTCTGGCTATAGAACTTGAATCTTAATTTCTGATTTCGTACATGTATTTTTATCTGGCATGAATGTACTATTTTCTTATTTTTTGTCGTCAATCATGCTCTTCTTTGGCTGCATGGTAGCCATAGGATGGGCTAACAAATTTGAGTTTTTACATGTTCAGTGCAAACCTTCATAATATGTTAGTAATAACTGGAATAAGGGGTTGTTTGGTTGATTGAATTAGTGGTGTATAGTAATTATTTTGTAGGGATTTGAAAAAATTATGTGTTTGGTACGAAAATTTATAAATACAATGTAAAGTTTCACACCGTAGTTTATTTTTGCTGAATTTAGAATTCAGTCAATCATAAATACAATGTAAAGTTTCACACCGTAGTTTATTGTGGCTGAATTTAGAATTCAGTCAATCTGGCCGAATTTGAATTACATCATTCATTTAAAATGTTATAGGCAAGTCTCCGTCGGCTGCAACCTACCTCCTCTGTCGTTGTCGCCTCCGCAGTCCACAACTGTTGTTTGCAACCTCAGTTGCCACCGTCTTTAGCCGCTTTCCGTCGTCGTCGTGGCCATCTCCTTCGCCGC
>NW_018217951.1:0-1171 GCF_001263595.1 Phalaenopsis equestris | reverse complement strand
TTGTCGATGTCAGATAATTCATGGTTTTCTAATCTCGACAGACCAGCAATTTGATTATCAGTTCTCTTTCTATCAATAACCACAAGATCAAATTCTTGCATCAAAATTATCCATCTAATTATCATTGGTTTGACATCCTTCTTTTGTATCAGATATTTAATAACAGAGTGATCGGTGTGCACAACACATTTAATTCCAATTAAATAAGATCTAAATTTATCTAAAGCATACGCAATGACCAGTAACTCTTTTTCAGTAACAGTATAGTTAATTTGTGCATCATTAAGAGTTTTACTAGCGTAATATACAATTTTAAAAATCTTTTCATACCATTGTCCAAGAACACACGCCGTCGGCGCTTCCCGTGGCGCTGTCGGCGCCGTGGTCCTTTAGGCGGGTGTCGTCAGCATCAGAGGCCAAATTCGCGTCTTTAATTTTTTTATTCAATTTGATTCTAAATTTTCCTCCAATACCAATATTTGTCTTAATTTATGATATATATAATTGTGTAGGACTTAAAAATACTATTATTTTTGAAAAATTTTTTATGTAACACCTGTAGACACCAGCATGCCCTAGAAAACTTCTTACCCCTCTAACCATAGTCGGTGGTGGTAATTTTTCAATAACTTGATTTTTTGCAGGATCTACTTCCATGCAATCTTCCAAAATATTATGTCCTAACACAATTGCTCTTGCAACCATAAATTGACATTTCTCCCAATTTTGAACAAAATTAGTTCTTTCACATAACTCCAAAACTTTTTCAAGATAATTTGAGCATGCGTCAAATGATGTTCCAAATACAGAGATATCATCCATAAATACTTCCAATCCATCGTCAATTAACTTACTAAACATAGACATCATACATCTCTGGAATGTTGCAGGTGCATTACATAATCCTATTTGCTCTAAAAAAACAAAAATATTTGTCTGATATTTTTGTGCACAGCAAGTATATCTACTATTTGCTCTAAAAAGGGTAAAGGGAAGTGATTTTTCCTAATGGTAGTGTTTAATTTTCTATAATCAATGCAAATATATCACCCAATAACTTTTCTGATATGTATTAATTCATTATTTTCTTTTGTTTCAACAGTTATTCCTCCTCTCTTAGGAACACAATGAACTGAACTTACCCAAGCACTATTTGAAATAGGATATATAA
>NW_018217950.1:0-8103 GCF_001263595.1 Phalaenopsis equestris | reverse complement strand
CTCTAAAAACTCCATTAGATTTGGAATTTTCAACCCGAGAAAGTTTGTTAGTTTTGATGCGCAGAAATTACACGATCGATTTCTAGTGAAGAAGAGGCTTATCAAAGAAAGTGGATTTGTGAATCGAGGATTCAACACGCCGAATACTCGAGTAGAAGAGACTATTGCGCAGAGGCATTAAGAAGTACTTTGCTACATTACTGATGTTGTTGGGATCAACCAAGGAATAATTTACGTGTGAGGTAAGTTTTTGCAATTCACTCCTTCAAGAATAAACGAGATGTATATGATTGAAAATGTGTCTATCTGTCATTACACAAACTTTACCCCTACAAGAGAGAATATGAATGAACTTTACCACTACCTTACGGATGAAGATACGAATTGGGAGACCAGAGATGATGGAAATGTATGTTTCCTTCATAATTTTTAAATCCAATTTCAAAAGCCGGACACTTCTTCATTGCATCAAAATTACTGCCTACCATGAAAATTAGTAAGGTAACTAAGGAGAGTGATATTCTGAATTATTGCATTCAAACCAGAAAACTTATTGATGGTGGAGCTATTATTGAGAAATGGGTTTTGGGTTTGATTGTAAATGTATCTGCAACTGGACTTATACATCCATCTAAAATTTTCCTACTATGCAATCAATCGCAAGTACCTTATGAAAGTTCAGAAAAAGTGCTTCTTCCTTGGAAGGAAATGGATCCAGAAGTCTATTGCAACTGCATCAAAATGGGAGATGAAAATGATATGAATGTACTGATAGATCAAAGATCTCAAAATTCATCACCTGTTCAACCCTACTACAACTCGAGTGCACTTTCAAAGAAGATCAAGAAGATAGAGAAAGAGGTGCAGAATCTCATGCATGTCATTGGGAATATTGCTGAAATGCTGGATCATTTGGATTTGAGATTAAAAGAACATTTTAAATATAGTTGGCGTATTGAAGATGGTTTGGTATGTAGATTCAAGAAACATTATTGGATTGAGGAGCAAAATTCAACTGATGAATTTCTATTTCAACCCTTCTACAACTTGTATGTGCACTACTAATCTATGGGAGATATCCAGGAGGACGATAGTGAAGAAGATATTTGAACATAATTTATGCACGGAACTTCTGTTTAACATTATTTATTTTAGTTATTTTGTGTGTTTGATTGCATTTCCTTTCTATTGTTGAACACTATCTATGTTTATGTTTTAAATTTTGATGTTTAGATTTTAGTGTTAGGATGTTGGTTTGCTTTAGACACTAAATTTGATGTTTGTTGGCTTCAAAAATGTTAGTTTGTAAAAGCATGGATTTTATATATAAATGTGAGTTTTGTGTTGTTTGTGAAAGTTTGGTGTTAGTGTGATGTTTAATTATCCTTAGAAAGGTTTATTTGAGTCAAATAGAAGTTGACGTAAAGCGGTACAAAGCAAATTTCCACAGAAACCAAAATCTAACAGATTTAAGCTCTACTGCATGATGCGTCAGATTGGTGCATGATGCACCAATTTACAGAGCCTTTGTGTGTGATGCGCCAAAGGCACGAACACGCCAGATAGCCTAGAAAATTGTGAAATCGCATGGACAAACTCCATTTTCGCTGCTTTAGTTGTATCCTACCTCGAGAACTTGGTTTATGTCATCACATTATCGGCGAAAAAGAAGGATTCAGAGGCTAAAAACCATAGATTTCATCTTCTCTTGGTAAGAACTTCACTTTAACTTAGAAATTTTTTATTTTCAGCATGGATTTGGGAAATCCAAAATTTGGGATTTTTTATGGAAAAGCTTGAAGAAAATGCTTGGTGAAAAGTCTGTTACCAAATAATCTTACTTGAGAAGTTAGATTTTTTATTTAATAATTTATTTGGACTATATTTAGATTTTCGTTGAATTTTGAAATGGCTCCCAGCGTTAAGAGAGGAAGGCCGTCTGAGGACTTTGATGGATACAAAAAGAATGATCCAAGAACGGGCATTTGTAAACCCGGGTGGCGAGGTTGAGAGACTGATTCTTGCCTAGAACTTAGAAAGATTCTACTACTTCAGTGTCGTAGTAATTGTCTTGATGGTTCAGGAGTTTTATGCAAACCTGAGGTTCACTAAGGAAGATCACATCCTAGTTAGAGGTAAACAAGTTGAATTAACTCCTGATCAGATTAATACTTTTTATGGGTTGAGGGGTGTATTTTTCGCAAATATGATGCATTCATGATGATTGATTCATCACTGGATGAATTGATTGCATTTTTTATTGATGGAAGAGAGGGGTAGAAGATTAAGAATAATAAGATAGTTAACTTCCTTACTTCCAAGTTGATTATTCAGTCAAAAGTGTGGCACCACTTCATTTCTATCAGATTATTGCCAACAAATCATTTGGCTAATGTTACAAAAGACAGAGTTGTACAAAACTATTGGATTCAGAACATGAAAACAATAGATGTTGGTGCAGTTATAGTTCAACATGCTCGAAGTATAGTGAGTAGTTCTACTATTGGTGATTTGGGATACCCTACCTTAATTTTCAATCTATGTGAACAATCAGGAGTAGAATCCCATAGAAATGAAGAGAGATTATAGCCAAAGAATCCGATTGGGAGGCATATGAGTCAGAGAGTGGAATCATTTGTTAAATCTAGAGGTGGAAGAAGAGATAGGCCCTCTACATCTACTGCAAGGGCGTCTACTTCTCGATCTGCATCACTTGAAAGCATTATGGACCAACTGATGATTCAATAAATGGACATAATTAATATTAAAACTCTGTTGGGAGAGATAGGAGTAAGAAATGATTATAATGATTAATATTAGTATAATATCAGCAGAGGAGAGTTCAACATGACATTGATTTTGAAAATGTTATGGTAAGACATTTAAGGGGTGAACCTAAATGTGGACTTTCCTGCTTGCCCTAGTTTCACTCCCTATGCTCCTATTCATGAAGAAGAAGAAGATTCTGATGATGAAGAGGAAGGAGATGAGCATTGATTTTTATGAGTTTAGTTTAGTGAGTTTTGATGTTTGTTTGTTACTTGTGAGTGTATTATGATGTAATTTTATTTGGACCAACTGATGTAGTACAAACTTTTATGTTGTGTTGTGAACTGAATCTGTAATAGTAAGTGTAGACTTTAATTTTTCTGCAATTTTAGTATTTTTATTTTAGTTTTTCAGTTTTTTTATTTCTGTTTTTAATTCTCAACAAGTTCTTTCGAATATATTATGTTTTATTTAAAGTTGTAAAGTCTATTTGTAGTTTTACAATTAGTACCTGCAGTATGCATAGCCTAGTTTCGTAGTCAGAAATCCTCTACAGGTCAGTTTTTATTTTAATGCATTTATTATTTTCTTTCACCTACTAAATTTTATACAAAAAAAATATTTAAAGTCACTTAAAAACTTAAGTTTGGGGAAAAAAATTATTTTAAAAACAAGTAAACTAAATTTTATTCAAGCGTCGCTCTCTCCTGCTCGACAAAATTCTTAAACCGGCCCTTCTTATGTGATTGAGAGGCAATACTGAGGGTTTCCCTTAACATTCCATTTACAGTTTATCCGTGAAGCTTTGGTGAGTAGAAATCACTTCCAAAAGGTAAAATCTACTCCATAAGCTTATTTTTCCAATTCCCATTTGAGATTTCGTTAGGGATTTTTAGAGGACAAGGTGAAAATTGAGGATTTTGGGGGAGAATATTATTTAAGTAAAAGATTTATATCAAAACTTTGCATTAGGAAAGGAGGAGTTGAATTCAAAATCATTAAAGATATATTCAGATATAGTAATCCCCACCTGAAAAAAAAAAGAAAAAGGAAAAGGAAAAAGAAAAAGAAAAAGAAAGAAAGGATTGAAAAGATCCTAAAAGAAAAGAAAAAAAAAGAAAAGAGAAAAGAAAAATTAAAAGAAAAAGAAAAGAAAAATAAGTGAGGAGAAGCTTGAGAAGATGCCTAATCAAAAATTGGCTTCACTTGAATCAACCTAA
This sequence comes from Phalaenopsis equestris, assembly GCF_001263595.1. Taxonomy (NCBI): domain Eukaryota; kingdom Viridiplantae; phylum Streptophyta; class Magnoliopsida; order Asparagales; family Orchidaceae; genus Phalaenopsis; species Phalaenopsis equestris. The sequence goes on along the minus strand of NW_018217950.1, from coordinate 4,114 downwards.
GAAATAAGCTTCATTACATTTTGTAAACTTATATTGGAGTATTAGTAGCATTCCCAGTAAAGTTTTCATGAAGTTCTTTTTCCTATTATTGTCATAAGTGTTCTTAATGTCCTTAATATGATAAATTGCAATTCTTCTTGAAATAAATAGAGATTCAAAAATCTTAAATTTGATTACAATAATCAGAAATCTTAAACTTGACTACTAGATGTTCTTTTACTTTTAGTTTTGACTTAAGTTAAAAAATTTTCTTAAGTTGTGCTATTATATTTAATAGATTAAATTATAGAAATTTAGAAGTTAAAATCTCTACCATTAGTCATAATTTTTATGTAGTAAATATGTCACTTGAGGACAAATAACATTTAAGTTTGGGAAATTTTGATACGCCAAAATAATATACTATTTTAAGTACATATTTAAAGCATATTTTTGGTGATATTGCACTTTAAAGAAGGGTATTTTTATGTTTTTGTTGCAGTTATATTATTTTTAGGCATTAGGAGAAAAAATGGCAAAAAGGATGAAATTTGGAGCCAAGAAAATAAATTTTGGGATTCTAGCGCATGCTGCGCCAGATCTGCACATGATGTGTCGTTTGATAGAGAATTGGCGCATGATGTGCCAGAGATGACTTTTTGCAAATTAAGGCGGTTCGAGATAAATTTTGCACGAATTTTCAAAGGGACACTTGTTCTAAACACCTATTAAAGTAATTCAATGCATCTAAACACTTTGGAAGGTTATTTTATGAAGGGATATGTCAGTTGGATCAAATGACATATCTTTTGAATTCAAAAGAGTTGACTTTTGGAGGAAATTTGGAATTTTTTTCAAAGGAGGCAGCCCAAAAATAAAAGAGAAGACTTCAAGAGGAAGAGAGAGGGACAAGAAAGAGAGAGAGAGAGAGAGAGAGAAAGTTAGCGTGAGAGGCAAGAGGAGAGAAGAGGTGATTTTCTTTTAGGGTTGTAAGAGGAGAGAGAATGTGAGAGATTTCTTATTTATTACACTTCTATGACAGAATTGAGTCGGATTGTAAAGAGAGAAAAACTTGGAGAGAACTTTTAGGAATTTGCTTGGGAAGGATTGTGAGATAAGTTGTGTCTTTTATTTCTTTTCTTTTATAAACTTATTTTTATATATGAAATTCGTGTTTTGTTGTATTCTTCTCATGAATTCTGAGTAGTCTTCTTTATCCTTCTCCTTACTTTGAGATATGGTTTTGTGAAGAATTGATTTTGTTTTCTACGATTTTAAATGTTAATAATTTGTGATGATTTGAACTCTGATCTTCATTTACTATTCAATCTGACCAATTGAAATGTTAAAACTTGTTGAGAAACATATGTTCTGAAAAGGGATATGATTTTTACAACATAGGGAGAGTTACATTTGATTTCATGGCAGAGTATGTCATCGATGGGATTGGGTGCAAATGAATAGGGAAATATACTTTGTTGGATGCAGAATTGGATATTTTAAGGTGACAAATTAAAAAGCTCAATTTGGTCCAGTTGATTGGAAACTGATGCGAGATTGTTAACCCTCAGGTGAGGGAGTAGTGGGAGCTCTGAGTGGTTGTTGGTATCCTCCCAGCTTAACCACGGAATTAGGGACCAAACTCTAGATTAGTCAATGTTTTTTATAGCACTAGGAAGAGGGTAAAGAATGGGATTGCTCCTATTTGGCACAAAATAATTTATATATATATTTTTAAATGATTTCAATTACTTCTCAATCTATATACTCATTGTAAAGGGAAATGATGCCTTCTTAAATTTGAACTTTCCGTCACAATAAAAAACTTTGTTTAATTTTCGTAATTTTACTTTTGAAAGTTTAATATTTAGTTTAGTTTAACTTCTATAGTCTTACATCTGCATTTTAATTAGCATTCACTTGAGTAGTTAATTTTCAAACTTCACACTTTACTTTTACTTTTGTTTTTGTTTTTGTTATAAAATAATTTTCATAATTTACTTTAGGATTTTCCAACTTCCCTGTGGGATCGATATCTAAGACTCCATTAGAGCCCTTTATTACTTGAGTGATACGTATGCTTGCGTTGATATTAAAGGGTATTTGGTAGTTTAAAAAGAATTTTAAAAGATAAATTATTTACATAAAGAGTATTTTTGTTGGAAATATATTGCATATTTATTATATATCCGCCCTATGTAATTTTGTAATATTGAAAAATATTTACAAAATTCTCACACTCAATCCACCTAGTTCACTTTATTGATAAGGAATAAGAGGACCTTGGGGTGGTAGTCTTCACACCTTTTTTGGTGGGATGACTATCTTCCTTGGCTGCCCACACTCCAACCTCAGCCAGCTTCGCTGGAGCTCTGCTAGGATCTGGTCGGGTCTTGTCATCTGTCTTACCTAAGTCATTAAATGTATCATTAATATGCATTATAATATATTCCATCCAAGAATGAAAATGCTCAATATCAGACACTGTCGACTCACGTAGATGAATTTAATGTGGTGAGAAAGGGTTAACGAGTTCTGGTGATGTTCTGTCCACTGCCACATTAAGGGTCTACTTCCAATGAACCAACATAACCCGAAGGCGAGCACTTCTTTTTCATCCCCACAAGTTTCCTCTTTCGATCTCCCTAATGGTGTCTCTTGCTTTTCTCTTTGACGAACAACCAACGCAGTAGAACATCACTTAGAACAACATACCTGGATTTTAGTGGCAGATTCATCATAAAGACACCTCTTTCTGAAGAAAGCTCACAAAATAAAAAAAAGTAGCTCACAAAGATAACACAGAGCGGACAAAATTGGAAGGACTATCTCCTACTTATAAGTAATCATGGGCACATTATTCATGAAAGTATCAATCAATGAAGTTATTTAATAAGAAAGGTTTCTTTTAAACTTAATTCTCACTACTTTATTGTATATAGAATTAGATAATTAAAAGATATATAATCAAAGTGTGCTGAACAAAATCCGACTACCCTAGACAAGATGTGTCGAGGAATCAATCCCAACAAGCGTAAAGAGTTACAACCGACATGAGGTAGATGATCCAACCAACGCAATCGAGAAAGTCGATAGAATAAGTTGACAAATGGCTTGCCATCCTGGGAGAGATTCTGAAGAGGACAAAAAGCTAAAGTAGGCACAAAATGGGTGAGCTAGCTGACTAAACAGTCTGTGTTAATAGAATAAGCTGATGAATGGCTCGTCTGTTGGGGAGCGAGTGAAAAGATTGTCCGATGTGAAAAGATTTGAATGCAGTAATGATAATTTTGTTGGTTACCAAGACTGACAAGCAAATAACACTATCCATATTTCATAATGTGACTTTTATATACTATAAATATATGAACAATAAAGTGTAAATATGACTTTTTTCTAGTAGAGGGTGATATCACTAATTATATACTCATGAGGTCTTTTATTTCTCTTTTTCTCTTTTTATTTACGTTCTATACATTGGATATAGTTCACGAACTAATTTGAGTATAACAATTATAAAATATAAGTCATATGAAAACATTAAAAATTGAAATTAAAATAAATTTTTTTATTTCTCATCATTAATAAGAAAAATTGGTGCTAAAAAATATTTTTAGCTTAAATTGAGAAGAAGCAAATTAAGCTTTTAACTTGGTAATCAATTTCGTAAATATTTGTGCAAGCATGAAATTTTTGCAAGATATACTTATATATCACTAAGTTATTTTGTATTTACCTATCAAACTTCTATAATCTCATATTGTATGCTATTTTTTATGTATTGAAAGGTGTATTTAACTTTTTAAATACTAAAATAATGATATTTTTGATGAGACAAAATATTTCTGTAATATAAATTTTAAAAGTAAAATTTCCAAATACATAACAATAGTGTGGAAAGTATATAAAGACCCTAGTTTTTTCTTTTTTTTAGTAATTTCAAATATAAATTTATTTGAGCCAAATAAAATTTTATAATCCACAATAATTGTGAATGAATTTATTAAATAAATTTATTACCATGAGAACAACGGCATCTTCGAAATAATGAATTGCGATATCAAGTTGGTATACGTTATAGCTCTCTGTCTTTCTCGACCCCCCATGGCAACGCTGAAAGTCATCACTCTGCACC
>NW_018217949.1:0-641 GCF_001263595.1 Phalaenopsis equestris | reverse complement strand
CTTCAATCCACTTAGAAACGTAGTCCACTGCAGTTGATCATCAGAAAAACTGTTTGTAATTTCATTATCGGTGTCAGATAATTCATGATTTTCTAATCTTGATAAATGATCAGCAATTACATTATCAGTTCCCTTTCTGTCAATAACCACAAGATCACATCTAATCAACCTTGGTTTGGCATCCTTCTTTTGCATCAGATATTTAATAGCAGAGTGATCAGTGTGCACAACACAATTAGCTCCAATTAAATAAGATTATTTATCTGAAGCACACACAATGGTCAGTAACTCTTTTTCAATAACAATATAGTTAATTTGAGCATCATTAAGAGTTTTACTAGCGTAGTATATAACTTTAAAAAAAAATTCATATCTTTGTCCAAGGACAAATCTAATAGCATAATCACTAGCATCACACATCAGTTCAAATGGTTTCTCCCAGTTAGGTGAAACTATAATAGGGGCTGTGATTAATTTTTCCTTTAATAACTCAAAGGCATTTAAACAGTTTTTAGTAATTTCAAATTTCTTGTTCTTTTCTAAAAGTTGGCATATAGGTTTGGTAATTTTTGAAATTTTTTAATAAAACGCCTGTAAAATCTAACATTCCAAGAAAACTCCTAACCTCTCTTACATTAGTA
>NW_018217948.1:0-302 GCF_001263595.1 Phalaenopsis equestris | reverse complement strand
TTTGAAATTATTGTTAGTTTGTTGTAGTATTAAGCACTACTACTCTTCTTTACCCTTGAATCATCATAAGAATTGGATCCTCATCATAAAAATTGGCTCCATAAAAAAAAATTGGAACAAATTCGGACCAGAGCGAAACTGTCCAAATTTTACCTTGGGCACCGACGGTGCCCTCGACAGCGGTGCCCGTCGCCCCCGCCGACAGTGGGTTTTTCCCGAGAGTCCAGACAAAATTAATACAGAGGCGTGTCGACGGCGAGATCGGCCAATTGGCAGTTACTTGGGTTCAAATGGCGGTTTTT
>NW_018217947.1:642-874 GCF_001263595.1 Phalaenopsis equestris | reverse complement strand
CCTGGTAGAGCTCCAAATGTTGCTGTGCTTTCAATTGTTTTCCCACAAGACTTTCCAGCTTAAGATTTTCCAGTTCTTCAAATCTGAGTTTTGCGCTTTCTTCTGTTGTGAGTTGATTGGCAATGACGACTTCAACAACAACTCTAAGAGATGGTGTCTGAATTTCTAGCGGTAGCACGACCTCGGACCCGTACACGAGCATATAGGGTGTACATTGAGTGGGAGTCCTGAA
>NW_018217947.1:0-235 GCF_001263595.1 Phalaenopsis equestris | reverse complement strand
TCTGTAGCGGCAAGTATGAATCTGTGCCCTTTAGAAGATGGAGGGTCTATCGGACCTATTATGTCTGTGCCCCAGCACTCGAACGGCCACGAGGCAACAGTTGGGTGTAGCACATTCGGAGGCTGGTGTAAGACCACCCCATGCACCTGACATTGGTGACATCTTCTGATGGTGTCCATGCGATCGGACATCATGGCTGACCAATAATATCTGAGTCTTTTAAACTTCATTTTCA
>NW_018217946.1:0-1093 GCF_001263595.1 Phalaenopsis equestris | reverse complement strand
ATTCTTTCCAATTGTTGACTAAGACAATATCAACCCTGTTCTTACATGTTCTCACAACAAATTTTAACATCTAGATGGGTCAGATCAAGAAGTAAATAAAGTGCATGGAATTAAATCATCACAACTTCTTCCAACATCAAAGATTAATACTCTCCACAACTTCCATCCAACACTTTAATTACTTATCATTTGAAGGAGAAAGATAAAGAAAACTGCTTAGAATCTATGGAGAAAAAAAAATCACAGCCGTTGTCAAACCAACAACAAGTCTCAATTAAAACTAAAAGTAGTCTCAAAGCAAAAAGATAAAAACTTATCTCAAATTCTCCACCAAACTCTTGAAGTTCCTTTGAATCTCCTCTCTTTACAATCACTCAAAATAAACTAACAAAAAGGATAAAATAAAAGTAAAAGTGGTGCTTGAAAATCTCTCCAACTAACTCCCCAATTTGATGAACTTTCAAAACTTTCCAAGTATTTTCAGAACTCCTTTCAAAGTCCTTTCTTCTTTCCTTTATAGTTTTTAAAGAGGTGCCTTGGAAACTCTTCAAAATGTATCCCAATTCAATGCATTTCCCAAAGAGATGCATCCTTTCGTGATAATTTTCATCCCTGATGGTTATAACCACCTGTTATGCCAATGGGTGCCTCAAAAACCTCTTCAAAATTTCACAAAAATTGACTACTCGTCTAATAACTGCCACTGGCGCTTAAGCGCGGGACCTCTGGCACTTAAGTGTGTCCTTCTCTATTTAACCAGCGCTTAAGCATCGGATCTAGCGCTTAGGCGCCAAAACTCATTTGCACATTTTTCACCTTTTTTCTCCAAATTTGATCTTTTTTCACTCCTTTAAGCATTTTTCACTTTTTATTTGTATCTGTAAGAAAAAACACAGAAATACCTTTCATTAAAGTGCAATATCTCAAAAATAGATATAAAAATGTGTTTAAAAACACTATATATTTTAGGTGTATCACAGTCCTCAAGAAGAAGTCAAACATATGGATTCTCATGAGAAGGCCAAGATGTCCAGGACTACGAGAGCATTTAAAAAGGCAATTACTTAAAATGAATATATTTTGCAGTAATAAA
>NW_018217945.1:1044-3124 GCF_001263595.1 Phalaenopsis equestris | reverse complement strand
CAAATTTTTTTGTGGTATAAATGTAAAAAAACAAAATTTAGGTGTTATATATGTAAAAACAGAGGAATTTGGTGGTATGTATGTAAATTTATCATTTAAATAATATTTATGATTCAGCAGTCCTTCTCACAATTTATGCCCAAAATACCTAAACCACCAACTATTCTGACAGCTATAATTGCAGAGAAAAAGGCAGACGCGTTGGAGGGTCGCAATAAGAGCTTCCTTATCAATGGCAAAGGTACATTTTGAATTTGATTGATTTTAAAGATTTAATTTGGTGATAAAAAGGATTGACACATGACATTGTCCATTAGATTGTAGCATGTCATCAACTGAATATTAACGTACACCGACATTATCATCTACTAATGCTAACAATACTAATACCCGTCAAGTTTTTAAAAAAATGTATATTGTTGATCTATATATATATCTGTTTGTATATTTTCACTTGTCATCCCTACTAATGTTATATGATGTTGCATATATCCACATAAACAACAAAGGTCGCTAACTCTATTATCAATCATCACCAAAAACATCGGTACATGATAATTTGACATGCAAATCATTGACATAAACATCAATGCATGATGATTTCATAGCTGCCATTGTCGATAATATCATGCATGACATTATTAATAAGGTTGATGAACAACATTGACGTTAAACCTGACTAGCAGACATCAATAACAAGATTTGTATTCATAATCCAATATATTCGAAGGAGAAAGGTTGAACATATCATAAATTTTTTTTTTTTTTTTTTAATATAGCTATGTATTAAAAGTCATTTGCAACCCACCTTAAAACCAATTCTTCACATGGTTTTTATATTATATTATATTAATGCATTTTCAAATTACATAATAGAATAACATTTATAAACTTTAGTAGGGACTGAAGGAATTATTTTATTTAAGTCCGACCTTTTAAATTTCTCATTATTGGTTTCTTCATGTAAAACTTTGGTGTCTTTTATAACATTCTTCTATAAATGTGTGTACTAGGCCAACAAATTAAGCTAAGATATTAAACTCTCATTTTATTATAAGAATTATTTGAGCATAAATTATCTTGGTGTGATTTAGGAGAAGTGATTCTTCACTAACGATATAATTATAGAGGCTCACCCTATTGAATATAAACTTATCCGTGCGTAAGCGAGGGCCATATTAATAAGCTCGACGAGAAAGAGGACAACAATAAAGTGGTTAACATTGAAGCTCTAGGATTTCATTATAATAATTTTAGCTTAAGATAGTAGCCCTTAGAGATTTTCCCTTACTCTCTTATTTATAAGTTTGTGATCATAGTTTAAACATCGTAGGGAATGTTATATAATATGTTACCTGATTGGAAAAAAATACAAAACAAGATCTAATTGTCATGACCTTTAATAAAATTTATAAGCCGTATAGCCTAACTGAGGCCTACAACTGAAGTTGTTGAGATCGTTAACTTAGCTAGAGGAAGTCACCTTCTTAGTTGAGATGAGTCACAAACTCAATGAAGTCACTATCTTGACGAAGTTGCTAGAGCTTGGACGTTTACGTCATATCATAAGCAAAAAGGCTTGACTTGAGCTCGAGCGGACCATTGCGAATTCATCATGCTCTGGGCAAGCTTGAGCTGCTTGTAAATGAATTTATGTGAGTTTGTATTGATCCTGATAAGTTCATACACATACATACAAATTCAATATTCATCAATCTATTTTAATCAATGTATTCATGCCTAGCCCGCCATCATCAACAATGTTAACATACAAGATATCATATACCGCCACCTAATTTCTTGGTCTATAGTCTTCATCAAAGTGAATATAAAATAATCTTTTGAACAGAACTCCATAAATCGATTGGCCATAATTCATGCGTAATATATTTTATCAATCTCTATTCCAATTATATAAGAAAACATCAATTGTAATCAATAATATACATTAATTAAAGCATTTCCACCAAAAATATATACTAAATTCTTATAGTATATATATATATATATATATATCGTAATTGAAAAAAGTGATAGCACGAATCTCAAAGTGGTCTAACAATCGTTGGGGGCCCACAGT
>NW_018217945.1:0-974 GCF_001263595.1 Phalaenopsis equestris | reverse complement strand
CCCCCCCCCCTCCCCCGCCCCTTCTGCTAAATTCATCACACGGGTCTGACGGACAATAAAGGCCGCTCGAACATCCAATCGGCGGCTAGCATTATTCAAATGGCCCTCAACCGACAGTCGCTCGAACTATACACCCCGGGCCTTATTAATGTCTATTACCGAAAATACCCCATACTATCCCTATTTAACTAATTTTACTATTTATTAGTGTGCTCCCTCTACTTCTCTCTTCTCCACAACGCTTTATTCATTGGGTGTGTCTACCGTACAGTTTCTAATTCAACACACACACACACAGATGAATTATTTTTCTCCATTGTGTTCTATGGAGTGTCATATTTTTCCCTTAATTCTAATAAAAAAAAGATCATTTCTTGTACAATTTGCCCGTCTTTCTAGGTCTTCCCCTGCTTTTCTTAATATAAGTCGAATCTAAAACATTTACTCTCCTAACCAGATCATCAGATGGTTTATGCTTAATTAACTAAACCATCTAAGACGACTCTTTCTAATTTTATCTGTCACTGGAGCTACACCAACTCTATCCTGGATATATTCATTTCACATTTTTTCTCTAAGTGTGAAGCCACTAATCCACTTGAAGATTTTCATTAACACTTAACTTTATTTTATGTTTCTCTTTTAAAGGCCAACATTCTGCGTCATAGAGCATTGAAAATCTCAACACAATCTTCTAAAATTTTCCTTTCAATTTAAGCAGTATATATATGTGTCGCATTCCTTGTCTAGTTGGTAGACAGAGTCACCGTAAGTCCCTTTTGGTAAGGGTTAGATCCTTATCGTGGTGCGTGGGCGGTCGAATTATAGACACATGACGCGAGCTCTCATCATGGGGTTTGATTGTGCAGGGGAAATTGATATTTGGGCCTCTGCCAATATTTGGGTCTCTGCCAAATATTGATTTCCTTTTTTAAAAAAAATAAATAATAAATAAATAAATAAAATGTATATAT
>NW_018217944.1:201837-208992 GCF_001263595.1 Phalaenopsis equestris | reverse complement strand
CAAGTGGATATCACAATTATTTATCAAGATGAGCATTGAGCATATATTATATTTATCTATATATTTTACTCATCTCAGAATAAATTTAAGGAGATTCACAAACTACCACCTGAAAAAATTACATAACTTGCTAATGCCTAAAACTTCATATTCACTCACATAACACTATTTTTTTTACATAACATAAAAAATACAGAAGCTTAATCAAACCTACTTGTCTGATACCTTATCATCGATCCCCATGCTTCCGGCACTTCCGAACAATATTTCGTCAAGGCAAAGCCCAACAATCTTGCATTTCTCTTTCAATGAGACCCTGTCGTGATGCATAAGCAATTGTCTTGTGCATTTCCAACGAGATCCCATCGAAACTTCCTCATCTCTTCTCCCTCCTCAATAGGGATGTACACGAGCCGAGCCTGAGTGAGCTCATGGTCAGCCCGTGTTCGGCTCGTTCGATACTGGCTCGTGTTCGAAATAACTCGTGAAGGGTGTGTTCGTGTTCGGCTCGAATAATATTTTTCAGCTCAAGTTCGGCTCGAAAATGGAGGAAACGGGAGAGGAAGATATCGAGGAAGAGGAAGAGGAAGAGGAAGAACAAACCCTAAGCTCTCGCGCCAAGACTCTTTTGCAATTTTGAGAGGAGAAGGAGATACCTCGGAAGAGGAGGAGAACCCTAAGCTCTCGCGACCGAACGCCTTTCGCCTCTCGCTCGCGGCCGAACGTCTTTCGCCTCTCACGGCCAAACGCCTTTCGCTTCTCGCGACCGAACGTCTTTCACGATTGAGAGGAAGGAGTTGAGAGGAAGGAGTTGAGTCGGAAGAGGAGGCAGCCGAACCCGAGAATCGATGTCATGGATGTAGGGTTTTTTTAACTTTATACTTATACATTATATTATATTAAATATTACAATATATAGGATTTACTTTTTTAAAATTTAATTATTTTTTTTATTTTAAAAAATTTTAATTAATTACAATTTATAATATTTAGTTTTATGAATATATATTATATGTGTGTGTATATTTATTTATTAATTTCTTTTCGAGTCAATTCGAGCCGAACACGAGCGAACAAATGTTAAAAATATTTTATTTCGTGTTCGGCTCGTTTATATTTCGAGCTTATAAATTTGTTCGTGTTCGGCTCGTTAAGGAGCTGCTTAACGAGTCGAACACAAGCTGTTTGTGAACAACAAGCCAAATTGACAGCCCTACTCCTCAACGTTCATACATTGTGGGCCCCATAGATCCAATCTCCTCTCTCTTTGCAATTGAGGGTGTTGAGAAATTTAGGGCGAAAATAACGCAAATCCAGAAGAATAACACAGAGATTTAATAAAGTTCGGCAAAAATTCCTACGTCCTCGAGAGCAGAGCTGCGAATTTCACTATTTCAGAATAGTTACATACTCATAGGGTTACACATCTATTTATAGATAAAACCCACAGATAAATTTACAAACACGCTCTCGCTCCCCCCAACCCACTAATCCAAGAAACACTTCTTCACACCAAGAGACACGTCTCTTCATTCCAGGAGACACACCTCTCCAAATCTAAGAGACCCCAAATTCCCGGTATATGAGTCATACCTAACAATTCTCCACATTGACGAATATTCAGCCCCTTAGGAGAAAATTTTCACATTGCAAATATACAGGCACTGAGGAGAAATACATCATGGAGTTTCTTACACCGAAGTGGGTTGGGCAACTATGCCAACTAGCAACTGCAAACATTCAACAAGTTCAAGTAACGCAAGAACTTGTTGAAAATATCTGGCTTGGTCAACTTTCCTGCTGCATTTTTATCATATGATCCGACAGAGTGAACTCTACCTACAACTGTACTCTCCAACAATTAATGGATATTACCATCAAGTTTCACTCGCAATGTCTTCAAAATTTTTTGTTGTGCCAACAAATCTTTCACCCTCGTTTGCCACAATCCGAAGTTTCTTATTTCATCGAACTCATTATCTCGAATTTTGCACCAGACATTGTCATTTGAAATTAATCATGCAGTGAATTTTTCCTGTATTATATTAAAACAAAACACACCGCATATAAATTCAAATAAACCTGAAATTTCTTTTGTCAATTGCAACAATTTTTCTGCAGTTTCCTGTGATTCATGAATCAAATTTTTCACACGAAGCACATTTCCTGTTCGCACAAAAATTCGGCTGAAATACTGCGGACACCAGCCAAACTTCACCTGTTTCAGTTTCTCCTGTGACAACTGCGAACAATCAGCGAAATTCGCGAACTCCACCTGTCGCAATTTCTCTTGTGACAAACTTGCGAACATCGTTGGTCGAACACCACATGTCGCAACTGTACCTGCCGCAAAACCTCCTGCGACAAACTTGCAAACTCCGCCGGCGAACACCACCCGTCGCAACTGCACCTGCCGCAACTCCTCCTGCGACAAACTTGCAAACTCCTCTGTTCTCAAAAGCTCCTATTCGCGCAAACTACACGCGAACTCCTGTTCACGAACTTCACCTCACTGAACACCGCGAAGGTTCATGAAATATCGCGCCTCGAACCCAGTGAATGTCGAACGTCCTGTTGCAATGCTGCCCTAAGTTCATCGAACTCCCTTGACCGCAGGAACTCCTCGCAAGTAGTCGCGTCAATTTACAAACTACTGTGACAATTCGCGAACTCCTCCGCAACCCCCTTCGCAAACTGTCCTATTTCACTCCGACAAAGGAATTCGCTTCTAGGAAATAAGTTTTCTTAATTATCTTCCCTCCGGCCAAGGGAAAATCCATGGGGAATATTCCACTGGTAGGAATAAAAAATTCCTTTATTCCTTCCCTTCCTCCCGAGAATTCGAAGGGAATAATTTAAAAGAATATTCCTCAAGTTCAAATGAAAGATTCCTTCATCCCTTCTAAACTGTTTCGCATGTTCATTCCCGTGAGCTTTGTCTACCTTGCGAACAATCCTCAAAATTTGCGTACTACTCATGTTCGCCACTGAACTCTTCTCCTCTGTGAAACTGACAAGCCCCGCTCAACTGTCTCTTCACCTTTTCGTTGCAGTCCTCAGAGCTCCAGCAAAATAATTTACTTCTGGAATCCTTCCTCCAGCACGGGAAATTCCATAAGAGAAAGGAATATTCCTCTAGCATGAGAATATTCCTCTAGTAGGAATAAAAGATTCTTTCATTTCATCTGCAGTCATCATTCTTCCTCAGATCCAAACAAAGCTCTGATATCAATTGTTGAGAAATTTAGGACGAAAACAACGCAAATCCAGAAAAAGAACATAGAGATTTAACGAGGTTCGACAAAGATGCCTACGTCATCGGGAGCAGAGCGGCGAATTCACTATTTCAGAGGAGGTACATACCCATAGGGTTACACATTTATTTATAGATAAAACCCACAGATAAATTTACAAACACGGTCTCGCTCCCCCCAACCTACTAATCCAAGAGACACCTCTTCACACCAAGAGACACCTCTTCATTCCAGGAGACACACCTCTCCAAATCCAAGAGACTCCAAATTCCTGGTATATGAGTCATACCTAACAGAGAATTACGTTGTCGTTTCGGAAGGAGAGAGCAAGGGTTTCAGGCAGAGGAAGGCAACAATGGCGGTAGATAAGTATATAGCATAGCTTTAAGTGGTATGTATATAAATCCACCATAAATTTAATGGTTTTTAAACCTCATCATGCCGGAATATCGTAATTTCTAAGTGAACTGAAACTAATTTTTTCCTTTCAAATATATGGACAGGTATGCAACTTAAAATAAAAATCAAACCTCTACAGCATATTAAACAATATGTTTTCTGCACAGGCAAAATAACTTCAACAATTCACAAAATTTACAGGTCAGGGTTATTTTTCGTCAGAAGTGACTGAAGTTGTGTCCTGTAATATTAATAATGTTTGGGGCACCTTCTAAAGACAAAGATAACAAAAGCACTTTATTTTGACTGACCATAAAAGTAAGGCGACTCCAAATAACCAAATTTTATAAAGGGTGACATTCTTCTTTAATGGTCAGAAACATATCGTACAATCACAGTTCAAAAGATAGGCGTGAAACAACAAGGTTCCCCTATAGAAAGATAATATAGGGAAGAGGAAAATACTCTAGAGAAGCACAATATAGCAATCTAGGCATCAAATCTCTCAATAAAGAGCTTCCACGCTCTAATCCTTCATGTCATTATGATTTGGCTAGTCCTTCCTGGTAGGAGAAACAAAAATCTTTATCAGCATCATTAGGGCAAGTTAAAGAATTAATGATAAAACAAATAAAAGTTTAAAACTGTGAAACGACATTTTGATATTAGTACAACAAAGTTTTTGGTTTTATCAAAGTGTTAAATAGCTAGATGCCTTCGTCCTAAGAAAATTCAGACATGCAGGTTGGAAACCCTTAAAAAAAAAAGGATATGAACAAAAAAGAGGAGAGGTCTCATTTTTTTCATTTATTGGAGAAAATAATTGAACACGTGGAAAAAATTCTCAATCAATTTGGATTCATGTCAGACAAAGCTACTATGGAAGTTATAGATTTATATTTTGATAGAGAAGCACAGAGAGAATAAGGAAGATTTACATCTTGATTAAATCAAGGATCAGCTTTAAGCCTATATCTTTTTACGTTAGTATGGATGTTCTTGTTGGAAATTTACAGGATAATATACCTTGATGTATCTTTATCCCTAATGATATCCTTCTTATGGTTACGACTAGAGAGAGTTAAAAAAAACTTGATTTACGGAGGTCAACTTTAGAATCTGAAGGTTTTCGTTTGAGTTGAAGTAAAACTGAATACATGGAATGTAATTTTAGTAATAGTAGATCGAGTGATGAGGTTGTAAAAATTGGTGATCACTCATTAAAATAGGTGAATGCTTTAGATGTATCAAGGCTATTGTTCAAAGTGATGGTGATATAGAAGGGGATTTTATTAGTAGATTCAAGTTGGATGGTTGAAGTGGAGGAATGCATGGAGCTTATTGTGTGATAGAAAAGTACCACTTAAAAGAAAATTTTATAAGATGGTGGTGAAACTTGCAATGCTTTATGGTACAAAATGTTGGCATGTAAAAGAGAAGCGTAAAATTGTGTTGTTGAGAAGAGAATGCTTAGGTGTATGAGTGGCTTTACGCCTGGAGACAAAATGCGAAACGAATATATTCATGAAATGGTTGGAGCTATAGTGACGGGCATGATTAGAGAGAGTCCGCCTTAGATGATTTGGTCAGCTTAAACGTCGACCATCTGATGACGTTGTTAGGAGAGCAGATGTTTTAAATTTGACTTTGGTTAAGAAGGATAAAGGTAGGCCCAAAAATATTTGGGCATATTAGATAAAAAATGATCTTAATTAGATTTAAATGAAAATCTGACGCTCAATAGGACAAAATGGAAAAAAAGGATTTATGCAGCCAACCCTACTTAATGGGACAAAGGCTTGTTGATATTATTGTTGTTGAGGGCTATGGAGCAAAATTAACATAAGTGACGAGTAGAACTAAATCACGAGCTAAGTCAAGTACAATAAACACTCATCTATTTACCAAAATAATATCCTGTTCCCGCCCATTTATCTATGGCCTTGAGTAACAACGGATGTGACAGATGTGGGCCACACATTCTACTTGTTTTGAGAGATATTGATGACAATACTCTAATAAATAATGAAACAGTGCAAGAACATTGAAAAGACAGAACAAAATTTGGCTCATCCCATTCCATAATTGCTTACCTAATAAATCTTGTTGGTGAACCATACAATTAGTTGAGAGAAAATCCTTTCCTTTATACATTGATGACAAGACTTCTTTTTTCTCTAATTGTTATGTATTATTGATTTTTTATATATATATATATTTAACTGTCTTTATCAATAGATTAATTTTAATTGGTAATCTATTTCAGTGTTTAAATTTTAAGAAATTTGAATCAATATGAGTAATCTTCTTTTCTCAATACTTACGAAGTCCTCAATTCAATTTTTGTAATATTTGAGATTTTCTTTCCCTTTTTCTCAGTATATTCTTGCTTTCAAAATTTATTACAATTGATGAAGATAAAAAAATAAAAATCTGCAAAACTTATGATTTCATCTTTTCGAACTCAGCTAAGAATATTTGAGCTGATTTATACCCAACCTAATGAGAACAGCAGAAAATACACAAGAAGTGTTCATCATCAACATTTTCACTAGCATGTCTAGAAAGCATCTTGTTGAACTCACCCAAGTACGAGTTGCAAAAACATATAGTTGCTCTGTGGAGGATCACTTGCAACACTCAAGGAAAATTTTTTAGGTGCATTGGGCAGACGAGATATATGGTCAACTCAGACCCCCTATTCTCACTCTTTCAAATTTCAGTAATCCCTTAATGGATGGATGGATGGATGGATGGATGGAGTAATCTCGAATCATCAGCTAAATGGATCATGAATTAACTAGCTTACATCTATATTCCAGAATTAATCTAACTGAACTCTCCTAGAACATATAGGGACTAATAAGAATCGAATAATATTATATTGTGACAATTAAGGGTGTAAACGAGCCGAACACGAGCAAGCCTAGGCTTAGCTCGCGTTAACACGAGCCGTTGACGAACAAAGAGTCGTTTTGACAACCCTAATCACGTAGTCATAAGATTTTAAGGATTGGGACAAGATTTAAAACATCATTTAAATCTAATTTAATAATTTTTATTCTATTTTCTTCATTAATACTTTTAATTGATTATAAATCTTTGTAGCATTGTAGTCAATTAATTTTTTTAAAAATACTCATCAAAGATAAATATATAATTGATTAATAGTATTTCAAGCCAAAACAAGCCGAACACAAACGAACAAATATTTGTTCGTGTTATTCGTGTTCGGTTCGTTAACTTAGAGAAAGAGTCGAACACGAGCTATTCGCGAACAACGAGCCATTTTGACAGCCCTAGTGACAATAAAGTTGTTGTCAGTATGACATACAATCTATTTCATCGTTATCAAATCAAAACTATGAAAATGAATCAATATTTCATTAAAGAAAAAAAAATGAAAAAAAGATATGTATTTTATATATATTTCCCCATACCACCATAATATTGTTTGCCCAAAGGATTTGTGTGTGTGTGTGTATCTATTTATATATATATA
>NW_018217944.1:194045-200998 GCF_001263595.1 Phalaenopsis equestris | reverse complement strand
ACTTCAGTAACATCAGGTAAAGTAATATCTCTTTCCACAAGTATTCTGGCCACCGAGGGTCTGGTTAGGTTTAAAGTAGGCAGATCTAGTTTTAGAGGATCCCCAAGAATGACCCCAATATATGGCGTCTTCTCCTGTGCTCAGCTTTGCTAGAGTTTCGCCTCATGGCCAACCCTAGCGTCTAGCGTCTGTTACGGCGTCTTAACGCATCGTCATGCTCGAATATCCTTAATTGGGTCTGTCTCGTTGTGTCTGTCCCGCACTCGTTGTGTATGTCCCGCAGTCCTTCGTCGTCGTTGCCATTCAGAAGGTCTGTTTATCGCTGCAGCCCTTCGTTGTCGTCACCGTTCGAAAGGTTTGTTTTTCGCCGTAGTCCTTTGTCCCTGTTTGGAAGGTCTGTTTCATTCTCTCGCAGTCCTTCGTTTTTTTGAAGGACGTTTCCTGGGCACAGATAGTTCGCGTTTCCGCGGGCTTGTCCGTTCCTCGGGCTCAAAGCAGAGAGTTCGTATTTCTGCCCTCTGCTCAACTTGGACGAGGTTACAGTTGATCCCCCTTTTGACTTTTGATCTTCCATCACTATAACTTCGTTGTCCTATCACCGCGCCTCCCTCTTTTGGTAATGGTTTCAGACAGATCGTATGCTACTGCGCTTACGGGTGTCTACGTCTCAGGTACTCCTAAATCGTGCTCATTCCCTCCTTTGTTTGAGTTGGCGAAGAGCATCAAAAAACCTGGAAGGAAGAATGGGAAGCAAACCATTTTTTTTACGGAAGCTGAATGTAATCAACTTGCTTCCTCTTGTCGTCTGAATTTGGTCGAGAAATTTCTTTATACCCATTCTAAAATGGAGTTTAATCGGAAGGTATTTGAGCTTATGCACCTTATTGAGGAGTGAAAAATTGGATTGTTAGATGGAAGACACATCCTTATTCAACTTAATAATGAAGAGGATTACACATGCTTATTTGCAAGAAGATTAATCTGGATTGACAACAAAGCTATGAAGATTCTGAAATGATAGGTAGATTTTGACCCACAGACGGAACCACCAATCATTTCGGTCTGGATTCACCTCTCTAGCCTGAAATTTCATTATTTTACTCAAAAATTGTTGTACTCTATTGTCTCAGTCTATGGTAAGCCACTCAAAATGGATATTCCTACTTTTAATTTTTCCTGTCTATCTGAAGTCAGGGTTCAAGTTGAACAGGACATCACTTCAATCGCTTATGAGGAAATTTGGTTAGGCACACAACACGATGGATATTGGCAAAAAGTTGCGATTGAGTCTTTCCCTCCATATTACTAAAATTGTTGTATGTTCGGTCATTACAGTTCTCAATGTCACCATCTACACCCCCATCTCAAACCAAAGAAACAAAGTCCTAAGCTAGAGGCAGTAATTCCCCCTCCTGATCTGCTCCAAGTTATTAACATTATTGATCATCGGAAGAATGCTCCTGAAGATGTCATTATCCTCGTAGGTAATATGTCAACCATTCAGCCCCCACACAAAGCTCATGATATAGGTTCCCCGTCTATGGAACCTCCTTTCGTGGGGGCAGGGGAGACATTTCAGACTTCACCTGCCCCAGAACCTATCAATGATGTAACGGGAGAATATTTCTATTGTGTTTCTACCACCTCATCAGGACGAATAAGTTGTTACTGTTACTAAGAAACATGGGGCTCATAATGTGCAACAACCTACACTTGTTCGGCCACTTTTAGACCAATCCACCGATCAGATGACTCACTCTTCGGATGAGAAATGACAGGTTTATACATCTAGGAAGAAGAAGAAGAATGGAGGTCTATTACTAAACTTGATGGATGATACATTAGTTGTTTTAGATAATGACAACAAACTTAACAATTTGTTAGCTGGCTCCCATCTTCGAACCAGAGGCAGAGGCAAGGCTAAATTTGATCTTCGCATGTTAACTGAATCTGCGTGTGTTGGCAGAATATTGGTTGATTGGGTCCATTTGTTGATCTCCTCACTTTTGGTTGAGGTTTAACTTTTCCTCTTTGGTAGCCTAGAGTCTAGTCATAGGACTTTCCTGTTAACTATTCCTAGAAAACTAGAAAAGGAACTCTCACCCCCTCACCATTAGAAATTCTACACTCCACTTTACTTAACTTGAAGTTCCACATAGTGGTCCTAACCTCTAGCACTTAGTAAATGGGGTCATTATGAGGGAGCCCAATGAGAGTTCTCATAGGACTGTTTGACCTTAAGGTTGACCCTGGGTGTTGGTCTAGAGCTAAGGTACTCATCTCACTCACAATCACTCACAAATACAAACCCAAAATTTCTTGACTTTGATCCCTTAATCCTTTGGGAGACTCATGTAGATGGTCACTTAAACCCACTGGCCCTAGGTTAGGGTTTAGCTAAGACCAGTACATAGAGGACCCAAATGGAGTTTCCATTGGTCCATAGTTCATTTATGATGGTTAGCTCCTCAATTCTACCAAAAATACTCAATTTGGTCTTTTTCCACTAAACTCCCCCAAATTACCTAAGCACCATTGAAACCCTAAATTTGGCCAAAATTCTCAAATTTGTTCAAAAATTATTTAAAACCTTTTGAAAACATCCAAATTACCGAAAATCACCAAAAAAATTGTCAAATTACCAAAATGCCCCTCCTTAGCCCAAAATTTCAAAAATTCCAAAAATTCCCAAAACCTTCCAAAAATTCTCAATTTCATTTTTCTCAACTACCACATGACCCAATTTGACCATTTTGATCAAAATCCCCAAATTACCTTTAAAAACCCAATTTTCCTAAATTCACCTCAAATGTCCATCAATTTGGTCTCAATTTCTCCCAATTTCAATTCTAAACTCAAATTCACCTTTCATATAATCAATCTAAACCAAATCTAAGCTCAATTGGTCCATGCTTTGAGTCCAATTTTGATCTAAATCAAACCCCCAATTTTGGCTATATGACTTAATCTCACCAAATTGAACATATAGCCTACTCAATTTGTCACATTTTATGTTGAAAACTTTTTATAACACTTCTACACATCAAATTTGACCAATTGGCCTTGGTGAAGCCTCAATTTCATTTAATTTTGATCTAAGTCCAAAAAGCCCCAATTTTGCCCTAAATTGGTCATGTCACAAAATTCCACCAAATTGATTGCCTTAGCCCCAAAATTGACATTCAATTTATGTTGAAAACTCTTCATGACATTCCTATTGACCATTCCCAATAATCAATTTGAACTTAGCTCAAACATAGCCCAATCTAGACCGAAGTCTAGCCCAATATGCCCAAAGTGACAAAAATCTCAAAATACCTCAAATTGAACCCCCAATTAAACTCAAAATCACTTCAATCCTTCACAAAAAATGTTCATTATAATCATCTACACAATGTTGATCAATCAATTGGGCTCAAGGTCATGGCTAGCCTAGCCCAAATCCAAGCTTTAGATTAGACAAATTGACCTATATGGACCCCTTCACCAAAAGTTGACCCAATCTAACCAAATTGGCCAACCAAAAACTAGGCAAGACTCCTCCAGCCAAATTTTAGACCTTATTGACCAGGCTAAACCACATGGAACCACTCAAATGAGCTAGAACCACTCAAATGAGCTATGGACCAGAGGATCCCCAAATCAAGGGATTTACTTCCAAAATTGCTTAAGCTTAAGGGATTTTTGCCAAAACTAAACACCTCGCCAAATTAATTGTTGTGACAGATCCCCCTAGCTCACCTGACCTCATGGCCACCTCCCCTAGCCTTGTCGGTCGGCCTAGTCACCAGAGGAGCCAAAACCGTGAGCCACCACCCAAAATTTAAACCCAATTCAAACCTTGAGGCCACCTCATCCCATTTTAAATTTAGAGTTTCTCTGCCCTCCACATAAGCATCATTTTACACCCCTCAATTGGCCCACAGAGCCACCCTAAGCCATCTTTATAAAACCTCCACCTCTATGGACATGGAAGGTGTGCTGAAAATTTCTTAAGGATACCCTCTGAAATCACTCCCTAAGCTTCCTTGAGACCTCCTCAGTGCAACCCAACCACTCTATTGCCCTACTCCATTGCCCTAATTCCCCTTGCCGGAGTTCAATTTTTGAGCTCAAATTCTTGTCGGAGAGAGGGTGGAGATAAGAAATTCTCCACCACACCTCCACAGTGCACAAAATCCAAATTAAACTCACCCACACCATCACCTAACTGAACTAAGACAAAGCCCTATTAAATCCCCCTCATACAGAGCCTCTAAGATAGCTCAAGACCAACACCCAAATCCGGCCTTAATCGAATTCGGTCTAGACCTTTCACCACGACCAGAGGCTCAATCCTTAGCCTCCTTGGACCTCCACGAACGTGTTGAGCACCTCTGATTGAAGATTTCCTTCTCAGAGCAAAGGTATTGAACTTCCCCTCTTCCGAAGTCTAATTTGCTATTTTGATTCTCCATTTGATTAGGGTTAGTTTGATGGCATGTTACCGTATGGATATGTTCGTCACACTTAAACGAGTTCATAGGATCAAACCCCACGAGATTTGGTCAAACCCCATGTGATTTGGTTGAGTATCGAGGGAGATCTTAGGGTTTTAGTGTGGATGGTTCTCGGGTTAGCCCATTTGGGGACGATGACGAGGAGTCATACGATCGCATGTTTATCTCGTTAACGGACGAGATGTAGCCGGATGAACTCTCGGTGCGTGAACCACGGGCCGCGTGGCATGCCAATGTGGAAAGCGCAACGAATGGGAGCGCGACGCTTCGCCTTCGGAGCTGCTTATGATGAGTTGGCGCCGCGCATTTAAATAGATAAATAGGGAATTAAATACATTAGAAAATGATCTTTAACTTTAAAAATTCATATTTTGGTGTAGAAAAATCACAAAAATAAAATAAAAATACTCTTATGCTCAGTGAACAAAGGAGAACAATGTGAAAATAATTTGAAGTTTATGTTATGCATATTTTATTTTTAATTAATTAAACTTGTTTTGAGACTTTTAATTCTCCATGCATGTAGACATTTCACCATAGCTTGAAATTTTGGCATGTTGTTACCTCTGTCTTAGTGAACATTCTCGGATTTTATCAAAGTCAGATGAGATCTTTAGATAGAGATCCATATTTTTCAATTTTATGTCTATTATTTGCATAAATTAATCATAATAATTAGCATGTTGCTTAGAAAATTTTATGAAAATTTTGGAAGATTTATTGTGGCCAGAGAATTCTATGGAAAATATTTCATGAGTTAAGTCATTAAAAATACACCTAATTTTCACAAACTCTAAAATGCAAAAAAAATTAATTTTGGGAAACAAAGACATCTAAATGACTTAATTTTTAATCTTCACTAAGACTCAAAGTTCAAGAACTTCCCATAAAAATTTCAAAACATTTGGAGCTCATTTGATAACTCAAATGATTTTCTAAGTTAAATGTCATTTTTAACACTAAAATGATTTTTAACAATTAAAATATAACTCAACAAAATTATAAAAATTAGTTTTTGGAGTTCTCTGTGATCAGATGAATTTTCTAAAAATAAATTTGTAATTAAAATAAAATTTTCATTTTTAAGCATTTCTTTAATATTTAAATAATTAAAAATGACAAAAATCACAAAAAAATAATAAAATTCATGGAAATATTCTAAATTATTTCCTATGCACTTAGGAACAATTAGAATATTTTTCCTGATTTTCCAAGTGAAGATATTGAATTTTGAAGCTTAAAATAATTTTTAAAGACTAAAAATGGATTTTCATTAAAATAATTCTAACAATTCAAAGAAAAATCAGAAAAATGTGAAATTTGTTTCTCAGGGTTCCTTGACCTTAGAGATATTTAATAAAAATATAAAACTTAATTTTTCACATTTAAAATATTTTATAATTAATAAATGCTCCATAACTTAAAATAATTCTAATAATTCAAATAAAATTCAAAAAATCATGAAGTTTGGTCTAGTGTTTCTCTGTCTAAGTCTATCTCTAGTAAAAATTTCAAGTGATTAGGCTTTGCCTTGGTCAAGTTATGGAATTTTCTTTAAAAAATTTTATTCTTGCATATAAATAAATATATAAATTAAATTAAAATATGAAAAATCATATTTTCTCCTCTGATGTCTTAATTGACGCTTGAGTGTGATGGGATAAAAACTTCAAAGTCATTTGAATTAAATTTGACAAATTATAAAGTAATAGAGCCTTAGGGGCTGAAATGTAATTTTGGAAACTTAGCATTTATGCTTAATTTAAGAAAGGGAAATAGACAACATTTGATCTTAATTAACATATTTGAATGATTGAAACAAAAGGGATTAATTGGTAGAAACCAATCTCACTTTTTTCAATTAAATGATAAATTTGAAATTTCCTAGATGATTAAAATTTGGGAGTCTACCAAATTAAATGATCCTAGACTTAGGGGTATAGTTTTGGGTGTTTAATAACTTACTAATTTAATACCCCTATCTGGTGTTCAAGTGACATTCAAATGTTTTGATGATGAATTATTATCACTTAAAATTTAGTCTCTTTCAAAATGATTAAAACATCCATCAGATATCCACCAAAATCTTAAGGGTTTAGTAGTGACCTAAGCTAAATCAAATTTGGTTAAATAAGAATTAGAAAAGTGAATAAAAATTGAACACCTTGTTAAAATCAAAATTGGCGAAGTGTCTTAATAACACTAACTTGCCCCTTTAAGGGTCTTCACCTGCATAATTCTCAAATTGAATGATAAATGATAATTACTCTACTCTTAAGGGTAATTGAAACCTCAATGTTCATTGAGCATTGGAGATATTTTTAGGATGGGTTATTAAGCAACATAATAAGTTTAAAAAGAGCTCGAGACTTTTCACTAAGCAATGAGAGGGAAGCATGGACCTGCTTCTTTTTCCATATCTGTTACCGACTATATGGACGGCGGTGCCTGTTT